>NC_143516.1:46523392-46655892 GCF_031878675.1 Megascapheus bottae | reverse complement strand
CCAGTGGGCTAGAAGGAACAGTAAGAAATCATTTAGTCAGTCAGTTAAAAAATATTGAGTACCATGAGTACACAGCTTGATGTAAGTAAAAGTCTATCCTTCCTGCCTCGAGGGTAGTGTGAACAACCCCCATAGCAGGCACACAGTGTCTGGCATTATCTTCTGATGTGTACTTACTCGGCAGCTTGTTAGTATCTGATGGACTAAACCATTATCTCAACACCAACCAATTCAACTCTGTATGCGGCATGTATGTGTCTATCTACATGTGTGTATGTATAGATATATAAAACTTGGCATCGTTTCCAGGAGATATGCCAAGATACATTCACAGCTTTATATACACATGTAATTCATGTATTTCTGTGCATATGGCAGTCAAGGGACTATATCTAATCAGTTGAACATGTTTTATTCCAGATGTTTTTTATCATACTTTCTCACGATCCTTAATAAAAAATCCCCATAGTTGTTCTACTTGGACAGTTTGATTGGTCTTTAATCCCAAATCTCATTGAAAGAAGAAACACAAAGCATTTTATGATCTCTAGAAGTCGACAACAATGTTGGCCTATCAGCCACTCCTGAGGCCCTGCAGACAGGAAGTCCATCTTAACTCAAAGCGGACTGTAAGCCCATATGAGATGCTTTATTTTTTGATGACTTGTCCTTCTATCTTTTAGATTTATCTTTCACTATTCACTTTGGCCTGCCTATTCAATGCTACATCTTCTCTGTCTCCCATACAGAGACTGAAAACAAATCCCCTTGTACTATCTTTCTCAGCTTCACAAAGTGAATTCTGGCCTTTGTCTTTTTTTCTTTATGGCTGTGTTCTTCCCCTCAGCCTCAGAATTGTCACCCTATGTGATTGCTTCTATGCTAGCAGTCGTAGTCATAGTTAGAGTCCCAAATTGGGCTTTCCTTTACAAATACCTCTAACAGTCACACTGTCTATTAAAACCTCTCTTCCTAATAAGATTTCTCCTAATTGGATTTCCATCCTTCTGTTCTTTGAACCCTGATTTTGTTGCTATAGTTGTCACTTACTCTTTCAGGCTTTTAAAAAAAAAAAAAAAAAAAAAAGCTCTGAGTTTTCCTAGGTATTCTGCCATTACAGCCATGCCCCAGGTTTTGTTTGTTTTTAGTTTTGTTTTTAATTTTTTGAGAGGACCTCACTAACTTTTCCGAGGCTGGCCTCACTCCAGCTCATGATCCTCTTCACTCTGCCTCCCAAGTAGCCTGAAAGAACACAGGAGGAAACCACCATGCCTCAGTAATGATTCTTCTCTTTTATCTTTTCATCTGAGCACACATTTAAATGACTCTAAACACTAGATTTGATTCCTCATTTCTACACTGAAGCCATCAGACTTCTTAGGGATAATTTCCAAAACTCTCACGTGCCAACTGAACCACTCCTACACATCCTGCCGCAACTACTGCCTGCATCGTTGTTTGTATTCTACCATGTATAGAAGCAATTACTTTTCTTGTTGTAACTTTTAGAGCAGTAAGTCTCACCGATCCAGAGAGGGGCAATAAAGGCTCTCACTTGTCTGAAATCTTCATGCTGGACTTCCTTCTCAGTGCAGAAGTAAAAGCAAAAGCAAGGCATTATGAGGGTAAGAAAATTGTTATGTTGTGCATGCTCCCACAAACATCTGAAAGGCAGAAAAGGTGCATGCGAACTTATTTTATTACTTAGTCTGAAACAGGACAACTCAACAAATGCTCAACTACCATGTCCATAACTAACTGAGTGCTGTGTGAAGAAGTTACTTTTTGAAAAACTGCTATACAATAATGACCGTTATCAAGAAAGCAATGTTTTTCTGACTCAGCTCAAATAAACTTTGCAATTATCATTCAATTCACATTGAGCAATCAAATTAGAGCTGAAAACTACTGCTAAGGAGACTCACCTGAAACACATTAAGTCAACTAATCAAGTTGATAAATAGATAAATGTGTTTATTTAAGATATTTTATCAGTCCAGTCTCCAAAGTCAAGAGATCAGGATAGAATCTTGCATTCACAACTCACTACTTCTATAATGGTTGGACCACAACATTGCTCCAGTTCCTTGTAATAATAGGTGATATTTTTGAAATATGATATAAAAAGGTGATGTAATAATTAACCCTAAATGTTCATTCATGTATTTCAAACTTCCTGCAAAATATCTGACCCAAAGAAGGTAGTAAATAGGAATGACTCTTAAAGAAAACAATAATACTTTAAAATTTAGGGTTTTTTTCTTTCTAAGAGCTCTTGAGAGACAAATGATGAGTTGAATATTTCAAAATGAAATTTAAAAAAATTAGTAGACAGTACTTCTCTGCAAGTGTGCCTTGCTCTGAAGGATGAAAATGTTATTGTTTATATGGAAACACTAGAGAAGTAGTGGGAGCCTCTTTTACTGATTGGTAGTGTTGGGCTGGAAATTAAGACCTGTAATTAGTTTTAGTCATCTGAACAGAGTGGTTATATGTAGCTGGAATAAAGACAAGAGAATGCTAAAACTGAAAGAAAGTAAAGGGCTGTCAAAGTCCAAGGGACAAGAAAAAGGACCTCACGAACTTCAAAGAAAGTAGATTGAAAATTCGACAAAAATGAAAAAGGGAACTTTCAGAGAAAGAAATTTCAATATTTTTAAGGGGTTTCTTTTAAAAGCGGACTTTAAAGTTATTATTATTAGTCACTGGTTAATACTGTCAACTCTCACTATTTAAAAAGATACAGTTGGAAGTTGGATGTTGGTGGCTCACACCGGTAAAGGATTACAGCTACTTGAGAGACAGAGATCCAACGATCTTGGTTCAAAGCCAACCTGGACAGGAAAATCTGTGAGACTCTTATCTCCAATTAACCACCAAAAAACCTGCAAGTGGATCTATGGCTCAAATTGGTTGAGCTCAAGCCTCTACTAGAAAAGCCCAGGAACAGTACCCAGGCTCTGAGGTCAAGCACCATAATCAACATAAAAAGATAATCAAAAAAGCTACAAGTGGGTAACAAATAGAGACCATTCCCATTTTGATGCAGTGGTATTCCTTTAAAAAAAAATCACCAGGAAGTGGTGCTGTGGCTCTAGGTGTAAGGCGGTAGACTTGATCTGAAGAACTCAGGGATATCGCCCAAGCCCAGAGTTCAAGTCCCATGACCAACAACAACAACAACAAAATCACCAAAAATGGTGAATTCAGTGTTTAGAAAGCTTGCATCTAATTTATTATATTTTTGTAATGGAACTGAATTTGCAGAATTGAATTGATGAAAGGAAAACAACTATAACAATGCCTACTGGTACCATAACACACACACACACACACACACACACACACACACACACACACACACACACACACACACACACAAACTGCTTGCCATCTTGAAGCTTCCCTTCTTGGGCTGATAGTAATGTTTTATTCTGTCCTGTTGACTGTAGAATAAGGTTTGTCATTTATATCTAGGTTCCTACTAGGATTCTGTCTCTGTATTTTAATATCTGAAAACTTAAATATGCTCTGCCCTAGCCTTGCATAGGTTTATACTTCAAACTTATAGCACCAAATTACACCTTTGTTGTCAAATGATTTGTTTATTTCTTTACTTTTTAACAGGACATTCTAAAATATAAAAACAGAAAGTGAAATAAGTCTCATATACTTGTAATTCTGTCTTGGAAATCACTTTTTACATTTGTACCTAATATGTTTCCTCTATAATTTTCCTGGACTGTCAATGCCTAGGTGTGGATTGTGAAAAAATAACTACCTTATTTATTCCTCTAGGTCTATGGATGAGGAACTAAAGAGTGTTGCACAAAGTCTAACTTATTACCTGCAACTGACTGAACTTCTGTAAATGCATTCTCAGTTTGCGGTTTGGTCCCCCAAATAAACACAAATTTTAAACCTGGTCTAAAATATCAGATATAGTAGTTTGTAAAGGGAAAAGTGTTCAGCAAATCCCATGAACTAGTAATTCAATGAAACACTTTAATACAACACTAAAAATTAGGAGTTCAAAAGTCAAACAAACTCAGTTTCAAGTTTTGATTCCAAGATTCACTAATTGTATGGGTTTGGATTTGTGCTGATAAATGTTTAGTAACTGACCTTCAGGTGTGTAGGAATCCTAAGTTAGCATTTGAAAATTTCCATGGTGTAAATGCTCCCTCTCTGGCCAATCCCCAATTAGGTCATGATATCATTGAATGTGGAAACTGAGAAGAAATGAGCAATATATATATATACATATATATATATATCTTTCTCTCATACACATATATTCACACACATACACATACACACCAGCTCTGATAATCAGTGGACCTTTGGAAAGTCATAAAAGTTTACTAATCCCAGTTTCACAAATTATAAAATAAGAAAATAATAAGACTGGCCTAGATGTATAGTTGAGAAGGTTAAATGAAATATTGCATGCAAACCTATTGTCAGAGTGCCTGAGATTTGTAATACTTACAATGCAATACCAGTGTTAGCATTTTCTGTTATTAAGCAGTATAAAGAAGAAATGTCAGCAAAGATTAGTTCTTTCTTTTGAAAGAACTTTTCAACTATTATGTAAGATCCTTGAATGGTTACCTGTGCTATTTCTAAACAGTGTCAAAAATTGAATATAGCACCATGGAATTATCCAAAGAGATAAAAGAACTACCCTCAACATGTTGGCATTAAAAATGAACTCAACCATAACAGTTCATGGTGGGAAAGGTTTTAAATCTCAGGCAAAAGCTGTATGCCACTCCACTATCTATATTTTCAGTAACATTACCTTTGATGTACAATACCTAAAAAAGAGAAAACTCCTTCTCTGCTTTCAGTCATAGTCTGGGTCAACATATAACACTACTAAGTCATGCTGAGGAGTTTCATTTTGAAACTGGAAATTGTATATAATCATTATGATAAACTAAAATAGTAATGTTTTCAAAATATATGTGAATTAAACCTTTGAAGTTTATTGAACAGAGAGATTAGTTAGCCAAAGAAGAAGGGATGTTTCCATTAAATACTTTTTCTTTTTTTCTTTCTCTCCCTCCCTCCCTCCTCTTTCTCTCCCTCTCCCACTTCCCCCTCTCTTTTTCTCTCTTTTCTTCTCTCTTTCTCTCTTTCTTTCTTTCTAGATAATTCCATTCTTCTTTATAGCTGATAATACTCCATTGTGAATATATTGCATATTCATATATACATCTATTGTGAATATAGTCTATATATTCATTCATCAAATGATAAGCACCAAGCCTGGTTCCATTGTTTGGTTATTGTGAATACTGCTGCAATAAACATGAGTGCATGTTTCTTATATGCTGATTTCTATTCCTTCCAATATATACCAAAGAGTGGTAGAGCAGAATCATTTGGTAGTTCTATCCTAAGATTTTTTTGTTTGCTTTTACTTTCAGGAGCTTCGTATTGATTTACGTACTGATTGTGTGTATAGGGTTCCTTTTCCCTCCCAAATTCTTACATTTTTTGTTGTTTCCTTAAAGATTTCTCTTCTGACAGGTGAGATGGAATCCTGGTGTTACTTATTATATATTTTTTATTGTAGAATTCTGGTGTTCTTTTGAACCACATATCCCTGATAGCTAAAGATGTTGAATATTTTCTCAGATATTTGTTGGTCATTTTACTTCTTTTGAGAACCATCTGTTCAAGTCATTTACCAACTGATTAACTGGCTGTTGGTTCGTTTAAATTTTTGAAGCTCTTTTTGTATTCTGGTTATTCTCTAAAAGTGGTCCTTTTAATTCCAGGCTGTTTACTAGAAGGATCATTCTGAAGGCTTAGTCCCACATGCCTTTGAGTTTTAGTCTCATCTGGTCTTGTCTTCTAAGACCTTCTCCTTGAACCCAGACTCCTATTATAAGTCATATGTCACAAATACCCTACCATTTAAAAAGCCCCTAAATGACCTCAGAAGTGATCCAACTTTAGGAATGACCCAATTTGGAAACCATATTGCTCACATGCCAGGCAGTGGAAGAAATAGTACAACAGTTTGCTTGGCAGCCTGCATTTATTAGCTGTGTTGTAGAACACAGAATACATACAAGGAAGGCGATTTTATTTTATTTACCCATGCCAAAATGTCAGAAGCTGAATCGTTAGACATAGGCTACAAAAAGCGATGTCAGAGCCTTCCCTGTGAGGGAAAAGGTTTAGTAGAATAGTGTATTCTATGAATTAAAAGGAAAACATCAAATAAAGGTTAATCCTAACACCTAGCCTGCTACTTAGAGGTGGGAGATGGAAACAAAACTCTTTTATCTATTTCCTGTAAAGACTCTCTAGGTAATACAAATAACATGACAAGGGAAAAAATAATCCTTTCTGAAAATAGTTTCTTCAAACCACAGATCGTGTTAATCATGAAGACTTAGCCTACTTAATAACGTTCACTTTGTTCCATAAATAGAAAGTTCACCAGCTAAGCAAGTGCCTGAAGGAGAACACACTGCAAGAACACCCAGTACCTAGGGACACTGACTAAGTCTCTGAAAAGACAGTCTTGATCACACTCTGCTACATTACCATCCTCCTAGGACTCCATCCAAATCAGACAGACATGCACTGATTTTCTAGATTATGATTTAAAGAAACAATTTCTGCTTTTTACTTTGTTATACGGTTTTTCTGTTATCAAGAAAAAAATACATCCATCACTTGTATGTATGTGTGCGTGTGTGTAGGTGTGTGTGTGTGTGTTTGTGTGTGTATGTATGTGTCTGTCTGTCTGTCTTTGTGGTGGTACTAGGGCTTAACCTCAGGGCAGGAATGCTATATGCTATCCCTTAGATTTTTTGGTTGTGGGACTTGAAGTCTGGGCCTGGCACTGCTCCTGAGCTCTTAAACTCAAGGCTAGTGCTCTACCACTTGAGCCAATTGCCACTCCTGGTTTTCTGGTGGTTAATTGGAGATGAGTCTTCTGTTTTTTCATGTCTGAGCTGGCTTTGAAGCATGATTCTCAGATCTCAGCGTCCTGAATAGCTAGGATTACAGGCCACCAATGCCCGGCTACCCTTAACTTATTCACTAAAGGCTGGTGCTCTGCCACTTACACCACAGTTGGGTTTTTTGGTAGTTAATTAAAGATAAGACTCATGGATTCTAGTGCCTTTGATGGCATTGAACTAGAATCTTCGGATCTCAGCCCCCAGCTAGGATTACAGGTGTGAGTCACCAGTGCCAGTCTTGTATCACTTTTATTAATTACAAGAAGCCAGCCGGGGTTCTCTGCCAAACAGCCATGCTAGCTTTCATGTCATTTAGCAATTTTAAAGGCAGTTTTGGAAATCTAGCATCCCAATATCAATATTTGAACCTTCGATGTGCACACTAGAAGTAAATGGTCCATAGCTACGTTCAGCAGTGAGCTTGGTCTTTTGGCAAGAAGAAAGAACCTAAACAGGACACTTTAACTGGTTTTGCTGGTTTTTTTTTTTAACTTTGCTTTATTCAGGGACAGAGCTTCATTTGGCATTGTGGGCCAGTGAGAATAGGCCTTGCTGGTGGCTGAGATGTGCATTTCCATACAGACAGACAAAGGAGTGGTTTTTATTCCCGAGCCCTTTGCTACTTAAATAAAGTTATTGGCTGCCTAATGAATGTTAGCTGCAGTAATCCCTGTGGTCAGTGGGGCTGTTGTTTAATGAATTGCTTAATGTGCTTGATTACTGTTACAATGTTGAATGAGGAAAAGGCAAGAGAGATTTGAAAGATTCACTGGAGAATATGATGAAAATGAATTGGATCAATAGGAACTTTTTACTCATCTCTGAGCAGCACATTATGGGCTTTATTGTTAAGAGTTGGAGGATAATGCAATTTTGTGGCTTGTTGTCTTTTTATAATTCACAAATATAAATCTCCTTCGACAGTGAGTTTTAGGGCTGGCCTTCCCGGAGTTATAAATGATCCCTAGACTCTAGCCCTGGTTACTTACATGGACAGATAAATTAATTAGGAAAACTTTTATGCCAATTACTTTATGCCCTTGGCTTTCATATGTTTCTGAAGAGCAGCAGCTAATTAAAGATATGATTCATAATTACTAGTCGATCGAGGAGTTGAGTAATGGAATCAGGAACTGTTCCAAAGAAAATTATCCATCACATCATTACTAATTGTTACATAATACATAAAGATGTAGAACTCAAATAAAAAATCACTCACTTTGAAAGGCTCATTCAATTTTTTCAAGTTTACTAATTATAAATATGAAATGAATTCTTGCAGTGCTATAGCATCTAAGTAGGGATCCTTTTCTATTAAGCAAATACTTCCTCTGCAGGAATTCAAATCACCAGACACAAATGACCACAGGTTTAATTGTCAACAACACTGGTCTTTTCTATGACAAACTAGAGAAGGTAACCGTCAAAAGGCATTGTATTTTTGTCGCAGTCCACCTGTATGGCTCCATTTGAGTAAGACTGGTAAGATCTAGTATGCCTGAATGGCAAGGAGCTGTTAAGGACTCCCCATTGGCATGAGTTTGATTAGGAAAATTCCCAGGCTCAGAAAGGGGAAGAATGTTAATGCTTGGAGAATACTGAGATCTCTCCCTAGGAGAGAGTAGTCCAAGGTTGTGTATTACCACATCTATCCTAGCTTAGGATAATCACAGGGCTTTGTTTGAGGGTTATACAGGTCCAGAATGGTGGAGATAATCTTATACAACACAGACCTCTCTGAGAGGTTGTGGCTTGCATCTGGTAGAATTAGAGCCTCCCATCTGTGAGCTCTCGGCATGCAAGGAGTGCCTGATTTACCTTAACTCCTGCTCCATACACTGTAGGTAGCTGCTTCAGAAAACACCTTTCCCTTTCTCTCTCTCCCCTGCCTTCCTCCTTCTTTTCTAATCTCTACCTCCAAATCCAGTGAAACCAGAAGGGAGCCAGTGTAATGACAGAACAGCAGGTAGGTAAAGAGCAGACTGGGGCAAGAGTAACTAGGATTATGGGTTACATCACTCCTCTGCAGTGCTCAGCCATTCATAAGATCCCCTAGGCTCAGTCTTATCTTTTCTGCCAAAGTTCTGCCCAGATCCTCTGATTCAAAACTTAACACAAGCAAATACACAGAGAAACTGTTCTGTGTCTTCCACTGCCTGTCACTGTAGAGAGAAAAATCCTCACCCTGTTTGAGTCCCCTGCTAGTCTCTCAGAGTGGCCACTGTGAGACCGACTCACAGGAAACCTGGTGGCAGACAGAAGGAGACGTTCTGGCTGCAGTGAACTTTGTTGGTAAGACAGGATTGGATAAATAAGTGAAGGTGCTTACTTATCACTGAAGATCTTTGGTTAAGGATGACTTGTGTTTTAATTGGGATGTTGTTAAACACATAAACAGAATCACAGAGGCAAGTCTTTTCCTCTCTATGAGCTGAGCCACAACTGAGAACTATCCATGGCTTTGACTAGGGTCGGCCCAGGAAAGAAGCAAGGTTACACGAAAGCAGAAGGCCAGAGTGCCAAGAAGAAAATATGAAAAGCCATAAACTCAGAGAAGCCAAATGGCCCACACTAGTCAGTCAAAACCTAGTTGTGAGATAGTGCGGGAAGATGCCATCCAATCTACAGGAGAGATACTGAAGACAACGCTTGAGTTGAATTCCCACAAGGGAAGGTGAGTAAATTCTCACAGTGGGAAGACTAGTGTGTATTTCCTTTCAACAGAGAGAAAGACAAGTGCAAATAACATGCATTCAATCTCTAATTAAAAGAATACTTCATGCTTTTCTTCCAGAGCCCCACTTGTAGCACAAGTAGGTAAAAGATCTTCAGCTGCTGAAGGCACGGATGTCAGGCCCATTTAACTGAAATCTCCTTCATGGAGAGAGGGTGAGACTAACTTGGAGAGCAATTATGCAGCTCCCCACCACCCCCGCCCTTGGCTCACCATTCACTCTCTTCAACAGAAGCAGCACTCTCTTTGGAGACTGGAGATTTGATCAAGCTTCATTTGTTTTGTGTCCCTTTCAAAAAGCACCAGGCTTGGCAAGAGCAGCAAGTATCAAGTGATAAAGGAAAAAAAAGGGGGGAAGACAAATTTAAAAAAACATAAATAAAAATAAAAAGATTTCAGGCAGGCTCGTGGCTCATTCCTGTAATCCTGGCTACTCAGGAGGCTGAGATCTGAGGATCACAGTTCAAAGCTAGCCTGGGCAGTAAAAGTCCGTGAGACTCTTATTTCCAGTTAACCACCAGAAAACAAGAAGTGGCACTGTGGCTCAAGGGGTAGGGTGGTAGTCTTGAGCTCAAAAGCTCAGGAACAATGCCCAGGCCCAGAGTTCAAGTCCCACAACCAACCAAAAAAAGAGAAACTATTTCAGATACACCACCCTCTACCCTCTGAGTTTTCCCCAATTTAGCAAACTTACAATGAGGTACAGAGAGCATAGCAGTGCATTTATAAATCCAAACAACCCTTTAGTCACTTGGTCCAAGGGACACCTGTATGGCCTACTAAGGCAAATTCAATCATATATATCCAGGTATTAGTAAATAGGCCAGTGTTCTTCATTTGTGGACAAATCTCCAGAAGATTATTTGGAAAGCAGATTTCCATGGCATTAGAAATAATTTCCTTAGGTTTCAATGGGAAACCCATACACAAGATAACCTACCTTCAAACTAAACCATTTTATAAAAGATACAGTAAGTTAACTGAAAATTGTTACCTAATTCCTCTAAGTCATATAAGCTAGAACCACAGACAGCCTCTTGACTACTTTACCTCTATCCAGTAATAATAGTATTTTTTAAAAGAACATAGATTTCTAAGATGGGTAGGTGGGTGTTTAGCAGATTTTCAGATTTAATTAGTATTCCCTCTACTCTCCTCTATATAAATGAGAAAAGTAGCTACCAGATTGTGCTCTCTGAAGGAACAGATCCCCAGCTCACCAAAGATAAGCACTCAACTATGTCGAGGGTGTGTGGTGAAAGCCGAGTGGGAAGGAGCAATCTGTTGCCAGGACTTGCGCCCAGTGCTCCTTTGATCCAGGCCATCAACTGAGGTCTGCATTCTCCTCCCATGCTCAAATCAAATTCCACATACAGGGAAGTTCCTAAGAAAGCAGAGAAGAAAGCAATTCACAGTTTCTGCATCTGCATGAACCAGGTCTCCTTCCACACCTTTCACATGGCTACCATTATTCCATGTCTGCTGACCCAGGTCAGGCACTGTACCAAGATTATAATAGTCATCTATCTCTCTTTTGGATTTTCAAATGGGTGAATAATGGCAGTTACCATAATGAGGAATGATTCATGAGTGTCTTAAGGATAACTTTCTTCAGGAGAAATCATGTTCAACTTAAAGGCTGACAAAGTCTTGTTTTATACACTTAAAATGCTAGTATTCTCTGTCAGGCATTGAGAATTCATGGAGTATTTCTGAGGGCCCTCATAGTGGCCATTTTCTTGGGGCAATGATATTACATGACTCTGTGCCAGAAAGGTAAATCTTAGAAGAAGATAGTCTGTGTTAAAAGTAATGTCATTCCCTTGTCAATATCTGAGCCATGTTTTGAGGACTTGGTCACACAGGTGAAAGACAGGAACCTGGCTCTTTGCCTCATCACCTCATTCCTCTTGCCTTATGATCTAAAGATAGTTTTTCACCCTTTCTATTGTCGTATGTTCAAATGCAAGAGTTACCAGTATTTATTGGAATCACTGTTTAGCACTCTCTTCTTTAAATAGTTTTCTGACTCAGAAAGTCTTGTGTAGCTTGTTATTTTGAGCTAGACTCACCCAATGTGGAAAATCCTTAGGCTTACATGAGAATTTTTGCAGGGAGGAACTAACCCTTTCAAGCCTGTGACACAGCTTGGAGTATCTACTTTTCTTTGATAAATAAGTGAGTTATAAAAGTTGATGAAGTGTGAGTATTAAGCAGAATTGTTCACTTGTCCTGGCTCTGTTATCTGAGAACTTTGACTTTGATTGCAAGCTCCTCTATGGCAAAGTTACAAGCAGCAGAGACACAAAACACGTAAATGAGTTGTAAAGGAGGGACAAGAACTTTTCATATTGGTAGCTAGTGCCACTTGACTCTAGCCTCCCCAAATTATTATAGATTACCAGATTCTTTTCAGTTTTACCCACAAATATGAGTGCAGTTTGTTTCTTTAATGTCATTTTTCCATGGGGAAAAATTCATTGGTTCCTTTTCAAAATGTTCGTCTTTATTGAACAGAATGGTTTGAGGAAAAAAAGTAGCTCACTTTCCAGAGGATTTTCTAAAGCCTCCCTTTTACAGACATTAAGAATGTCTTATTGAGAAACACACATGAGCTTTAAATATCACCTCTATGTAGACAATTGACAAATTGCTGGCTATAGCTTTAACTTCTCCCCTGAAATGCAGATTGTATATATTGAATTTTATGTTAGCAATCTACTCTTGGATAACTAATGAACATTTTTAAATTTGAGAGATCTAAGACTAGATTCCTCATTTTGTCCCTTCCTAACCTATTTTGCCATCTCAGTAAATGAAGAATGCATCCTTCTAGTGAGGCCAAACCCCTGGAGCCATCTTCAACTCATGACTTTATTTCATGTCTTATATCCAATGCATTGGTAGATTTGCTTGACTCAGCCTTCAATCTACATCAAAATCCAACCAGTTTCTCTAGGTCTAATAGCAGATTTAAGCCACCATAGTTACAACAGTTAACCTCCCAGGTCAAAACAACAACCTTCTAGAGTTTTTCTTACATTCTCCTCTCCCCAAAGTGTTCTCAGCATAATAGTCAACACGATAGTATTAAAACAATGTCTTATGCTATTCTCCCTTAAAGTGTTTCGATGGCTTTCTGTTGCCATCAGAAAAAAATTAACTAATTAAAATCCTCATAATGCCTGCAAAGGACAACTTTCCAATTTCTTTCTACTTATATTTCCTACCATTGCTTTTCCATTTCTCTCTTTCCCTCCCCCCCCCATGTATATGTATGCACATCCTTGCCTCCTCCTTCAAGTCTTTGGTCAAATAGATTTTAATATCATAATTATAAGCAGCAGCTCCTACCTTGCTCAGATATATTTATTTTCTCTGACATTTCCCATGTTCTAAAATACTAAAAATGTTCATTTATTCTGTTTATAACATACAAGTAAATTTCATTGGGAATTTTTTTAATCTCTAGAGTGTGGTCTATATTTTCATTGACAAAACCTCAAAGCCTAGAAAAACAGCAAGAAATCATAGCTTCTCAATATATTTGTTTGAACACAATGACTTTTTAAAAAATAATTTGCTTTGCAGTAAAATATTGAGTCTGCTACCTCTAATTATGAGATGCCTGCTTTTTATAAAAGAATAATTTCCCCAGAAATTAATAAATTAATTGTCACTAACAGACTTATTAAAAATAAGAATGATTTTAAAGAAAATAAACTCCTTAAGGATTAGAAACAACCCAGCTAATGTATTTTAATGAAAGAGTAAAGAGCTAAGACTTAAACGGTAGATTATATTTTGAAAGCATACTTGAATCTAGAATTTTCATTATACTTCCTTATATTTCATTATATACCTGTAATCCTAGCTACTCATGAGGCTGAGATCTGAGGATGGTAGTTTGAAACCAGCCCAAGGAGAAATATTTGTGAGAGTGATCTCAGTTCCTTTTCAATAAAGATTTTTTTTTAAGTAAAAGTAAAAACAAAGCCAGAAATGGCTCTGTGGCTCAAGTGGTAGAGCAAAAGCCTTGAACAAAAAGAATTCAGAGACAGCATTCAGGTCTCAGCTCTAGACCCAAGACCAGCACAAAAAAAGGGAAAGAAAAGAAGGCAGCAGAGAGAGAGAGAGAGAGAGAGAGAGAGAGAGAGAGAGAGAGAGTGAGAGAGAGAGAGAGAGAGAGAGGGGGGGGGGGGAGGGGGGAGGGAGGGAGGGAGGGAGGGAGGGAGGGAGAGAGAGAGAGAGGGAGGGAGGGAGGGAGGGAGGGAGAGAGGACCCAAGTATGGATATATAGTGCAGGAGTTGTTTCTCCCCTCTCAGCCCTCTTTTTATGTATCTATAAAGGGAAATAAAGGGTGGACTGCCACCTTATTTCCCCAAGTCAAGCACACCTCTGTGGGCATACTCACCTGCTTGCCCCCAGGCAGGTTAGTCTGATCTAGGCTCAGCCAAGTCCCCTCACCCTAGGACCCCCCAGGCAGAGCATTCCTCTCTGGGCCTGATCAAGGACACCTACTTTAGCCCCCAAGAGATTATAGCTCAGTTTTTAAATTTCTGCTTCCTTGTTAAAACACATATAAGCCCAGCCCTAAATCCAGTCCCTCATACAACCTCCAAATCTGTGAGAAGGTCTGTGCACCTCCCTGGCAATAAACAGTCTTGGTCCATTGAGGACTGAGTCTGGCCTATTCCTTTTCCATTTCCCTCCATTTTCCTAACACATAGAATTCTAAATGTCAGCTTTAGTGAAGTTGAAAAAAATGGAGGGGAGCACATTGCTTAATCTATGACTCACTAAGTTGTATTTTTTTATTGTTGGGGTAATATATAGAGGGATTATAGTTACATTTGTCAGGTAATAGGTGCATTACTTCTCACACATTGATAGTCCTTCTCATGCTTTTGTCCCCAATTATCTTCCCCTACCCCTCCCAATCATCTTATTTCCCCCATTCCCTTTCCTATTTCAAATAAACAAGTGTATATACAATATACCAGGTATCATTTAATTACCTCATAATTCCACCTCTCTCTCTACCATAGATTTTGGAACCACCTACTACTGAAGGAAGAGCTTGAGTCAGTTAAGTAGGTATTAATTTTTGGCATGCCAATTAAATAAGAAACAGTTCCCACTGTAAGGAACAAGAGGGATAAATCTGCAGATCTGCTTCTAGAAGGAAAAGTTAGACCCCACCTAGGTCTGGTGTGGACCCAGAGACAGGAGCTGATTAAGTCACAGTTAGAAGTGAACTGAAATATTTGAAAGAAACAGGAAGGAAGCTGCAAGTTCCACAATTCTTTCAAAACTCACAAACCATGTGAAAAAAAAACCCTTCTAAACCAGATAATCTTAGTGACTCATAGTCCCAAGATTAAGGGATTACTGCCAGTCCAGAAAAGTCAGCAAGACTCCACTTGAAAATAATCAACAAAATGCTGGACTGGATGCATGATTCAAGAGGTAGAGTTCCAGTTATAAGCATGTACACTGAGCCAGGGTTCAACTCCTTGAGCTCAAGTACCTGGACCTGCACACACACACACACACACACACACACACACACACACACACACACACACACACACACACATAATTGCACGAGTGCATGCAAAAACACTGGTTCTTGCTTGGCTAGAAGGTCTCAGTTCATAGAAAACAGGATCATTAAAAAAACTTGTTCTGCCTATAGTGAGACATATAAGTAAAAAAATAGTAATAAAAGGGTGGGGAGTTTGACCTAGTGGTAGAGTGCTTGCCTAGCATGCACAAAGACCCAGGTTCGATTCCTCGGTACCACATACATAGAAAAAAGCTGGAAGTGGTGCTGAGGCTCAAGTGGTAGAGCTCTAGCCTTGAGAAAGTCCAAGGACAGGGCTCAGGCCCTGAGCTCAAGCCCAGGACTGGCAAAAAAAAAGTAATAAAGATGACCTAATCAGATATAATCAGTTTCTTGTAGAGGATACCAAACTGGCTACAAGATTTTACTTAAAATAACTGAGTCTAAATAAAATGTCTGCTCCCAGCCTTGCTCATACATGCATCCTTCCACAGAACTCCTTCAGACTTGAAGCAGCATATGTTTTTATCCCATCTCCACCAGAAAGCCAATCCTCCTGGAATCATCTTTTTTTTTCCTTCTTCTGCTTTTCCTGCTTGCTTAAGAAACTACATTCTGGGAGTTTCAGATGAAATATCACAACATTTGTTGTCATTGTAAAAGATCATTTAATATTCCGTGGGCACATGCCATATGTTTTGAAGGAAGATGATAAGTACTGTTTTGTCACTTTTTCTTGGCAAAATGAAAAATGGAGTGAAAACAAAGACACTTTCCATACATGAAGCTTTAAGAAAATATTGGGAAAAAATATTGCAAACCAAGTTGCAGTATGCCACTTCTGAATTTTATTGGTTAGAAAAGGAGTTCACAGTTATTCTTCTATTACTTTACAATAGAGATAGTTGTTTACACAAAGCCTTGGCCAGCATGGTGCTCTGACTTATGGAAATATACACAAGTTCTGTTCAATGAAAGAAGAAGGACCTCCTTTTCCAATGCATTTCCACTCAGTTATTTCCTTAAACGGAGACAACTCCCTAGTCTTATACTAGGGAGTTAATTTTAACAATGTCACACGTTAGGCAAGTACTTTGCAATGGAATTCAGGTATACACAACAGAATTAAATTAAATTAAAGCAGTATAGCTAATGTGCATGGGAATAATAAAGAGCAACAGCAATTCATATACAATAAGAGTAACACGCTGGGGGGCGGGGAGGAGGGTAATGGTGACCAAGACCTGAGAAAGGGTATCAATGTATGTGAAGTAATGCACCTTCCATCTGGTGAATATAATGTAACCCTTCTATTAATTACAATAAAAATATATGAAAAAGTAACACACTGGGTAGGAAATAGGTAAACATTTTACAGTAGACTAGACTGTCATTTATACAAACATTAAAATTTACATGTTCATGTCATTCATCATTAAAAAATAATCCCAATCATATAGTTATTAATAACACACTTTGGAAACACAATGGACAATGTATCATAAATGCTATATACCTCTAGCTATCATACATATATGGATATTAATGACAAGGTTTGCCATACAGTAAGAGTCAGTATTGTCAGTGATAATTACAATGCTATTTTTAATCTGTATTTTTTTTTACTTTTTGGTGCCAGTACTGGAGTTTGAACTCAGGGCCTGGAGTTGGCACTTGAATGAGACCCCAGTCTTTGAGAGTGTGACACACCAACCTATTTAGAACACTATAATTAAGGCAATCCAACTCTAATCGTCATCACATGATGAGGAAACCAAACAGAACAGTTTTCTCTATGAACTGCTTCAAAGAAATCAAGTATTTTTACCTTGGTTTGTGTGGTTATAAAATGGGCTTTTAGAGCCAATGAAAACTCCATCTCAGTTTGAACCGATTCTTGACTCATATGAGGACATTTTTTAAGTGGGACCATGGATTGTTGTAGAGAGAGGTATAGATGAAATATTTTCTAACATAGGTATCTGAGACTAAAAGACCAGTTGGGCATATGGTTCCTAGTTCTCAAGCCTAGCTCCTACCTTGAAGCTTCACAACTTCTTGCCTGGGAAAAAAAGATTGCTTGTATGGGAATCTGTCTAGAAAGCGACGCTTATGATGTCAACTGGGTTCACTAAAAGCCCTGACCCTGTAACTACTTGATAGATATTTCTTCTCTCTGGAAGTGTATTTAATCAAAATCTTGATGGCTGCCGAGAAAAAAACCATTTAAAGAAAACTACCTTTAAAGTAAACAAAAATAATAACTTCATTTTCCCAGTAATCAAATTAATATTGACAAGTATCAGCTAGGCTCTGAGATTTTAATTTTGTCTCCAACAATATGGAAATTTTAATAAAAGGTCTTGGAAAAGACACCCAGCTACTCCATGTTCAATTAGCCATTGGAATGAGACCTGATTTCTTACACTCTGCTTTGCCAGGTATAATAGAGAAAGGCACAATCACTGCAATTCACATTATGTAAGAAATTTCCAGACTGGCTGAAGCAGAAGACTCTAAATAGCTTTCTAGTCCAGGTATGATGAAGACATGTTATATATCCAGCAATTTGCTCAATTACATATATAGTAATTTTCTCTGGTACTCATCATGCCCTTTGCAGTTTTCATAACATGTATGTCTAAGCAACGTCAGATGTAATTTTTGAGAAATATAGGTTGAAACACATTGTATCCCATGTAATGGATTTCACTGAATTTTTTATAATGTGTTAGAGAGTCGGGTTTATTGCGTTTCTTCCTCCCATTAAATTTAAAGAATCAGCAAAAATAAAAATGCATTAGATGTCTGTAAGAGTCATCCTTAATATATTCAGCTATAGATGTAAGAAAAATCCATATTATCAATGCTCTACTTTCTAATATGTTAGGATTTTTCTGTAAATGATATATATATAGCTTATATAAGTCTCAATTCACTTATTTGAAAAATGTATCCAATCCAAAGAATATTTCTATGAACTCAAATTTACATGTTTTTCATGCTTTTGAACAATGTCTTAAATTCTTTCTTTTTCATATAGAAAATCATCTTATTTATTTATTTATTTATTTATTTATTTATTTATTGCCAGTCCTGGGGCTTGAACTCATGCCCTGACCACTGTCCTTGGGCCTTCTCAAGGCTAGCTAGCACTCTACCACTTGAGCCACACCATTACTACCAGCTTTTTCTGTGTATGTGGTAACAAGTAATCGAACCCAGGGTTTCGTGTATGCTGGGCAAGCATTCTACCACTAGGCCACATTCCTAGCCCATGGTTTTTGTTTTTCTTTTAATATTTTTTCATGCATTTTAATTCTTCTTACAAAGGTAATATACAGATGGATTACAGTTATATAAGTCAGATAGAGAAAGTACAATGTTACCCCTTCTCCTCCAGTTTTTCACTCCCCTCCCTACTCACAAGTTGTATGGTTCATTTTCAGCACAATGTCTGGTGAGTACCACTGTTCCATTTATTCACACTTCATCCCACCATTTCTGTGCCCCTCTTACTCTTCCAAAGGGGATAAACAAATAAGACAAAAGAAAAGTAAAACAGAAACAAAGAAAAAACTCTTCTTTGCATTTTGTCTTCTAACTCTTGAGGCTACAGTACTCCTTATCCACCACCAGCTGATGTGAGAAATATTTAGGCTTGAAGCACCTCAACAGACACTCTAGGAAGCCCATCTACCTATTAGGTACACTGAGGAATTTCTCTCTTTTTCTGCTTATATTTTCCAATTTATTAGCATCTATGCCTTGGGGTTTTGCTTAGTTGTATTTCTATTTTTTAATTTTATTTTATTATTGGGGGACATAGGGGTTACAGTTATATTCATCAGGTAGTTGTTACATCACTTCTTGAATATAAACATAGACATTGCTATTCTCTGAGAATCAAAGGCATGCCCCTCATCAAACCCAATCTTCTTCTCATTGTTCTCATGACTGATAAAGCAGCAGTGATGTTTATAATAGATTGCTTATTGTTTTGCTTTAAAGAAAAGCTCCTGAGTTTTATAAATAATAAAATTGATTTAAGTGTAGGCAAATGCAGTCAGGATGATTTAATGTACATATGTGACAATGGAACCAGGTACATTGAGAAGATGGATGGAGTTTAGAAAGATGGAAGAGAACAAAGGAAGAGATGACATTGACCCACATGTACTGCACTCATGTACTGACATGGGTAAATTTGAGACCCTTCTGTACACCTACTTAAAGATAACCTTTGAAAACTAAAATTAAATAAGGAATAAATTGACTCTATGAGAAAAATCAAACTCACATTCAGTATATTTCATTAGGAAATATTTTAGGCAATATAACAATTCATTTGTAAAGGTATAGAAACATGGATTGATAACCTAAATTAATTTTTCATGGCTTGATTTAGAATTAGAACAAGTTGAAATTGAAAAACCCAAACTAAATTATTCCACAATTTTTGAAATATCTTATTCTGGTTATCTTAGAGAAAAATAGCCCAAACTCATACTTAATTCATAAAGAAATTTATTTGGAATTGGCAAACTTGGAGAATCAGGAAGATGATTGATCTTTTCAGTTCCATTTCTAAACATTTATTAACTTCAACGTGATAATGTCATGAGAATTTAGCAGAAGTTGTGAGCATATTGGGGGAAAAAATCTTTAGGGTCCCACTACCACCACTATTTCCACTACTACCACCACCTCCACCAAGTAAATCTCCCACGTGTAGGTTAATATGGAAGAAATTATCCATTAGTCTGGGGTGTTGATAATACAATTGGGAGCCTAAAGGTATAACATAGCTCGTAAATATCTTATTGCTTCTTATGTATGGTTTAATCATGTTTGTTTATTACCATTTGAAGACATTTATTAACTCAGAACTAGATCATAACCCATTGGCGTGCAATTCTAGTGCTGTCTCATGGTCCAGTTACCATACAGCACTGAACAGAAAGGATGGGCTCAGCCCAGATGTAGGTGACCTGAACGCTTCAATATGGAGATGGATGTGTTGGTGTTATTATTTTTGGTGTAATTATTCTTATTAGTCATATAAAGTCCCAACAGGGGCATACTAATGAGAAAAGCTGGGTGTTGGTCCTGGATCTCACAATCAAGAGTCTGGAACAAGATGCCAGTAGAAGAGAAAGAAGGAAACAGTAACTTCTTCAATCTCAGTTTTCTCTTCTTTTGCTTGCTGTTTCACCTGCAAGAGTTGAGTAATAACAAGGATTAATATACATGTGTTAAAGGTCAGACAGTAAATATTTTAGGCTTTGTAAATCACAAAGGATTTTATTGTACATTTTTGTTATTCTTTCAAATGTGTTACAATTATCAATATATTATATAGGTATATTTGCAACATATTACAATGGCTGGTTTGGGGCTGCTATCCATGAATTATAGGATAACAAATATGTTTCAAAGGGACAAAACTTCATAGTGGTTTTGATTATCAAAAAAATTCAGATCACATTTCTATAGAATATGTTCCCTCATTTATATTAGTGAGTCCCAGCAGCACGAGAGACAAAGACAGAGAGAAAGAGTGAGACAGATGGAGGGGGGAACACTAAAAAGTGTTTCAAACTCTCAAATTACTGCAAGATTTTCAATCAACCAGGCATTTATCAATCCTTACTTTTCAGATAATTGTACACTTACCAAGAAAAGTATTATTCACTGGGTATGGATGATTTCTTATCCTGAGGGATAAATATCATTTGTACAGAAACAATATAACAAGATGAACACTGGCCATATGTCAACTACAACTTGCAAGATCAACTCCTCAGTGTGTCAGCAGCGTATGACATCACCATTGGCAGCAGCCCAAAAGCAGAGGCAAATGCCCAAATTCCTGTCTCCTGCAGCAATGTGAGTAGATATATTGATGAATACAAATAGTGACACAGACCATTCGGAACAAAAGTAAATAAAACTTATGTATATTTATCCTAATGTTTAAGAAGGGGAAGGAAAAATGTTAATGCCAATCACCAATGTTAACTGTACTAATAGTTATCATAACCAATAAAACACTCCTCTGAGCTAAGAACTGCTACAATGACTTTATAGGTAGTGACTCTGAAACTAAGAACTACCATATGTTGTCAGTATTACAATCAGTCCCATGATGTCAATATTATTACCGCTGATTATTTTACAAGTGAGAAAATACAGAGCTAAGAAATTTAAAGGAGACAGGCTGGAACCAGTCAGTCATCTCTTGTCCTTTTCCCTTAATATTGTCCTAAGGAAGTAGACACAATACCTATGCATATGTTTGTATTTACTTAAGCAAAGATTAGCATTAAATTTTGAATCCATCAAAGTCTCTGCTACTGGCTAGTCCTACAGTTCCAAAAGTAGGACATTGTTCTGCTCAAAATTGAGTGATCGAATAGTTTCCTCCATCACATAATTTCTATGTGATTCCCAAATTAGTGCTAGATTTGATTCAATGAAATCAAAGAATTGAACCTGTTGGAATCCTTGGGCAGTAATACCATAGGACGTATAATATAATTTCAGCATATATAGTAACATATGAAGTTACTCATGATAAGCTCTCCCAGAATGTATGTACAACTTTTAAAGTGCCTTGGTAGACTGGAAAAGCTACTGTGACAGTTATCATAGCACCTAACATAAAAACAGGAAGTAGCTTAGAGGACTGAGATGAGCATTTTCTAATATTGTACTTTAAAATGTTACTTAAAATTCTGTTTACTCAGACTTTAAAGAAGACTATGATAGGGACCCAAATTCCGGCTTAATTTCCTGTGTTTAACATTAAACAGATCATAGTGCTTATACAAAAAGTGGAAAGAAGACCAGCTGTGGACACAAGTCAGACTGACAGTAAATCCTCAGTGCTCTTATCAAATGGCTCTGCACATTGTTATTTTCCTTGCTACCTTGTAACTGGAAACATAAAGCTTACTTGTATGCTCCATATAAGGGAAGTTTTAACTAAGATATTTTAACACAGCCTTCCCCCTACCCCTTTCATTAAAGCTTTTTACCCTCTTGAAAATATTTTTAAACCACAGAAATCATTGCAAGTACGATACAAAAGCACATGCATTTTCTTCTGAGCCATTTGAAAGTAAATTTAGCAACAGGATTCCCCATCACCTCTGAATATTTTAGTGTGGAATTCCTGCAGTGACATTCTCCTACATAACCTCAATAAAGCCATCAAAATCGGGAAGTTATGTTGATACATGATCACCATAAAATCTACAGATTTCACCAGTTATTCACATAATGTCATTAGTGACAAAAAGATGCCCCAAATTCTATATTACATTATTTGTTGTGTTTCTTTAACCTTCTCGTTCTCAAACAGTATCTCATTTCTTGCTTTTCATGACCTTGACACTTTTTAAAAATGCAGCCCAGTTTCTATAATGTCCTACAATTTGAGTTCTTATTAGATTTGAGAGTATTTTTGTAGGAGCATTATAGAATATATTTTCATGTTGCATCCTATCAGATGGTAATTTATTTGGAGTCATTTCATTGTTTGTGATGTTAATTTTGACTAATGGGTTAAGGTGAAATTACTCTGGTTTCTCAGTTGTAAACTTTCTCCTTTGTCTTCTTTTCCTTATAAACTTCTATACACTGGTGTTCAGTACTAACTGGCATCTGAAAATGATAGTTTTCTTATTTTGTAATTTTCCTATATTTATTAGAGCTAGGGAATGCTTTCTCCATTCGCCATTTTTGTATTTGAGACTAAAGTTTCCCAGATTTGGCCAGTCACAAACTCCCTTCAAGCTACCATTTATGATGTGTTGCTACATCTTCATTCTCTGAGTATTCTCTTAATTTCTGACCTAACAAGATGTTTTGGGACTTTCACTAGCCCAGATATAGCAGTAAAACCTATTTTTTTCCAAAGAGATATGGTTCCTTCTAGTGGAGAATTGTGTTTAAGAAACCAAGATCTAGGCATAAAAAATGTTCCTTGTTATCAGGATTTCATTGTTCCCAGACTGAAATATGTCTGAGTCTAATCCAATCTGACAGTTTATTCCAGATTCACCCTTTTCATATACTTAACTCCATTCGTCAGCAATTAGAGAGCTGTTTTATTTTATTGTATTAGCTGATATAACCAATACAGTAACCTTACTGTGTCTATTACTCCCATCTCCCCTGTGTCTTAATATCTTCTCATCTAGGATCCAGCCCCATATTATGGGATGCTGGCATTATCCACTCATGGGAATATTGTTTGTCATTCCTCACAGATGCTCACAGTTCATGACAAAGATATTTTTGTCTTCCCTAAGCCCCATCTTAACTCTTCATCTATCTTGATCAGAACCACAGGATATGTTATAGACCGAACTATTCAAGAAGGAAATCTAGGAAGGCATGAAGGTAGGAGGGAAATTTTTCCCTGCCTATTTTCATGGACTTTATTGTTGGGATTTCATCTCCTTTTAATAGTGGTATTACATGTGTTTCTCTCATAAGCTGGCTATGTCTTATTTAAAGGGTATAAACAATATAAAATAAGGCAAACAAAAGTTTCTGTTGGAAGAGAATTCAAGAACAGATCTGAACAGTATGAAAATAGAGTATTCATCAAATCTGCATTCTAAGACCTCTCAGAACATGAAAGTCTATTTTCAGTAACATGCTCTAGTCACAAAAGCTGAGACAGATAAAAGGAATGGCCCCAGGAATGTTAGTGACACTTTTGATCACGTCCCTTCTTACTCACATCGACAATGTGCACTACTTGTGTGATCTTGAGCATTTTACTTAAGGTTTCCATGAGTGGATTTCATCATCCACAAAAGAGAAAGCCTTGCTTGCTTGCCAACCTCACAGGAATGTCATTTAGATTTTTATATAGCACAGACTATTTTGGATTTCTCAATAATAGTAAGTATATTCTGAGCCTAAGAACAGGAGGGGGAAAAATACCATCACAAATCCTTGGAGAAAAGCCCCCTGTGTGGCTTTCTTTGGATTTAGGATGAAAGGAAAAAATAATTTCTCAGTCTCTATAACCCAGTGCTAAAGCTATATATATACAACCTACTCCACAGATCTGAAGGGAAATTCTTCAGGTCTTGAGGGGTCAGGAAACCAGCAACATACAGCTCCTTGTAGGAGACAAAATACCCTGGTACAGGGAGTAGCTATATAAGTGAAGTGGACATGGTCCTGGATACATCCAACCAGAATTATATCTGGTAGATGTAAATTACAAAAGCGAGGAATCAGCACTCCTACCTCTGCCTTCCTGGTCCATAGCTTACGGTAGAGTAGTCATAAACTCAATTGTTTGAGCCTTGATTTTACATGGCCTGCTACTGTCAAATGATATTAACATACAGAGAGATCTGATTATCTTTGACTCTCATAGTAGTAGATTCGGAAATATTCGCCCCTGATACCTTTTCAAAATGTACAGAATTGTTTACTGAAGCATTATTTACAGTGGAAAAACCAAACAAAACCCAAGAATCAGATAATGGTAGATAAGCCTGCTAAATTCACACAATGGATACTAGGATGATTAGAAATTAAAAAAAATCACAGACTAAGGTGCCTGTGGTTCACCTATGTAATCCTAGCTACTCAATAGATTAAGATCTGGAGATTGCAGTTCAAAGCCAATATGGACAGAAAAGTCTGTGAGTCTTATCTCCAGTTAACCAGAAAAGAAAAAAAATATCAAAAATGAACATGTGGCTTAAGTGGTCTAGTCTTATGTAGAAAAAAACCACGCAAGAGTCCCAGTGTCAACTCAACTCACTCACACATACACATACACACACACACACACACACACACACACACACACACGCACAAACACACGCATGACACAGATGAAAAAACCCACTTAAGTCCATTAATCTAGACATTAAAGAGCTTTTGAAAAGGAAAAGAACAATATCATCTTGATTTTTATTTTTGAAATTTAAGGTACTTTGTACTAAATATACTATGTTACAATGCGTAAGTTTATCACTGTTATTTTCAACAAATTACTACAATAACATTTTGATATTCATTCTCATCAGTAAGGGTCCAAAGGAAGTCACCATCTTTGTTGGGGAAGTAAAAAATGAACACATTTCACACACACACACACATACACACACATACACATACACACACACACACACACATACACACACAAATGACTGTTAATTATATAAAAAGATGTTTTTGCCTAACTTATGGTTTGATATAAATTGTTATGCTATCTGTCATGAGAATTTCTATCCAAGAGAAAACTATGTTGTAATGAAACCTAAAGATGAAAGCAGGGAGAAGAATTTTCCTCAGCCATTTAAAATAGGAGGTTACAATTTCATTGAATGGGAATTTAAATCCATTGAAATAAAATGGTTGCATAGATAAATCAGTAGATGAGAAGGTGTTCTGATGACCACGGAACATGTCGTATTCATTCTTAGACAGTGGCTTATAGGATTTGGCCAGTTCGCTTTCACGACTGCTGTGAAAATCAGTAATAGACTTGTAATATAATAGCAATTTCCATCACTTAAATATGAGAAAACATCATCATTTGTTTTACAATTACTTTGACCCAAAGAATCTCGAGATTTGAAGGCATATTTTGAGTTCCTTAACTACTAACAGATAAATTCTAGAATGCATGTACTGCAGATAAACCAGAGCAAGGAGACAGAGAATCACCCAGCGACCTGACTAGCTATGTAGTATGTGAGGCCCTGCAGGCAAGAAAGAAATGATTGTCTTATGAGAGGCTGCACAATGATATTCATAGCTATTCAACAGTATCTACAGCACATCCTCAGAGAAACATAATAGTGCGATATTAAATTCAGAGCACAAAGTTATAGGGAAGAAGAAATTTCAGGCAGAAAATAAATGATAACCACACTGGGAAATCTTGGCCCATAACTTTGGAAGACAGAGGGTTAAAATTCCTTTAGATGTCACTTGTACCCATATATTGTGACTGCCTAATTCATGGTTTCAGAAACCACAACTTACAAGAATCCAAGTATCTGGGGACATTGCCTGCCATTAATTTGGGTGTAGTACTCCCCTTGCAGTAAATAGGAAATCTAAGAAAAGAATTAATGGCAGGGTATAGCCTTTATTCAGTAGACAATAGTGGCTTGTTTAAGGAGGAGACAATTAATTGTAGCATTGGTGTCTGTGCCTGAATTCCCAAGCCTAAGCACAGAGATACTTATTTCCTAGAGAGAACCATTAAAAATAGTAAAAGGAAGCCACCTAAAACTCATTTGTAACTAAAGCAGGTCCAGTCAGCTGGGGACTCAAAACCCCTTGATAACTGCACATACCCAAATCCAGATACTTCTCAAACAGTGCAGATGTAACACTTTTCCCTCTGTGCAATTTCAAAATTTAACTCAATTCTGTACGTTTTTGGCTTTTCTCTCTAGAAACTCTTACAAGGCAGAATATCGGTATGTTTAGTAATTGAAAGATATTACACTGCATTGCAAACAAAATTTCACTTTTCTCAAAGATACATTCAGGAATCCACTCCAAGATTTTTCTATTTATTTATGCAATAAGGACTTCTATTGTAGTTGGCTGCTCTTATACAGGGGGAAAAATCAGCTAATCCAATCTGCTATAATTACTTCTTATCGTGTCCTGTATCACCGACTTTCCCTAGAAGCTACACTTAGGGTATGACCAAGTAAGAGATACTAGTGTGAGAGATCTGAATCAGGAAATACTAGGACAAATTAAGATGGACTCTTTCATTGTGGCCCTGCCTCACTTCTATTCAAACTGGAAATAGGATGCCTCCAATTTCACTGATTACCAGTTTCAGTATCAACTTATCAAGACAATGATAGGCCTTTTACAAATGTCCCCCTAATGTTATTTTCCCAACAGAAGTAGAAGCTGACCTATACTTGCTGGCTCTATTGTACAAGAGCACATTGTATTTGTGTACTCATTCTTTTGCCCCTGCTAGCTGGCTGCTTAATTTACTGTAATTGAGCCTCTGTCCCCAAGAACTCTGAGAGAATGTTTAAAACTAGGTTCTTCCTTTGCTCTCTTGGTATTTGAATTCATTTGTATTTAACTTAGTGCCTCATGTCAGTAAAGTGGATCCCATGGTTAAGCTGACTTCCTCAAGAAAGTCAGAGCAGACATCGTAGAAAGCAGAATGAACATGCCTGCTCTCTGTTCCTCATCACTTGCATAGGTTCTGCATGCCTTTCAGGTTTAGAAGGGAACACCCTTTCAATGTGTGGTTACCCTTAGAGCTGATAATTAAAAGAGGTTCTTCAAATGATATACATTCTACTGTCTTGGAATCATCAAACAAACTGTGCTCATTCATCTAAAAATCCACTCTATGCTGTGTTGCATTGTTTCTTCCAAGGGAGAAGAGGTAGCAACTTTAAAGAAAGGTGACATTGGCAAAGTAATCCTGGTACACAAAAGGATAGGCAAAGCACACAATTTGCAGTCATGAGATTTGGATTTAAATCCAGATACTGTATTAGCCTGTCTTAAGTCTCCATTTCATCATTCAAACATGAGTGATTAAATATCTCTCTGTTATTAGATTTTATTGCGATAAATATGTGAAAGTGTTTTGTAAATAATTAAGCAATGTGCAAATAGGTTATCTCCATCTTTTATGTTCTGTCAATGCTATTAAAATTAGAAATTGAAGTCACGAAGTCTCAAAACTAGAATATCATTTGTTGATTGGCTTGTGTTAACCTAACCACTTTGTTTTTATAAATAAGATGAAGTCTTATTCTATTCAACACTCATGTATTAAGCCTTACTCTGAGCCAGGCTCTCTGTTGAATCTGTGGAACAATGTTGATAAGCAGGGATCCATGGAGGAGTTTAAAACCAGGACAAAGAAGCATCCATTCCAGTTTTTGCAATTTGAGGCTTACTATCTGGAAACATCTCCTGAACTTCTGCTTGGGACATGTGCCTGCTTAGTGCTTAGATTCTTCTGAGCTACTTGTTGAGAATCCAAAGACATCAAAAAACCAAACAAAAATAACAAAACCAAAACAAAGCTAGCAGTCTCCAGCCTTCTCTCCATGCATATCCAAAAACTTGTTCCAGATTTTCCAGCACATTAAATTTCTGGGATGCCATTGCATTTGCAATCAATTTCTGAATTTCCCTCTCTCCTCTATATATTATAAATCAGTAAAGAAATAATGTATAATGCTTTCTTAGACTTGAAGAGGAAAGGTCTAAATTTCAGTGTCCCAGAATGGTTGATAACATGATTGTAGCATTCTCTATGTTATATCTTTTAATTTGTAATTTACTTAGTCATGTTTTGCTTGCCCATTGTGTTATTAATTTGATAAACACATATTAATTTCCCATTTGGTACCAGCTACCTAACTGGTAATCAAGGTCTGACAAATCAAAATTTAGACCTCTTGTCTGTGAATCCTTGCAATCTGATTAGTGACATGAGAGAAATGGCCCTATATTGCACTGCTGATAGAACTGATCAAGCTAGGAAACAAAAGCTAGCTTTTGAGTTAAATAACTGCTAAAAAAAACTCACTATAAATGCATCTCTATATAAACTTTCTAACATAGGTAATTTTCACCTCTGTAGGGAATATAGTCCAAAATACTTGGGACTCAGATTTCTTTTTTGAAGGCCACATCTGTATTTATTTTATTTGAGGTCCACATCTTTAGCACATCATAAGCATCTTCATTCAAAATGTCTGTAAAATACCAAACTCCACATGTCCACAACTGAATTCATCATGGTTCATGTCTTGTCTCTCTGCCAGCTTGTTTCTTCTGTGCCCCTGTACATATAGTTTCTACAAGAGAAAAGTCACCCTGGATTCTTCACACTTCCTTATTGCTCATAGCCAATTGACAACAATAACTCTATCATGCAAATGATTCCCTCTATCACCTGTTATATAGTCCGAATTGTCACCATTTCTTTACTGATTACCTTAATGTCTTAACTAACCTCTCCTCTTCACCTTCATTTGCTCATAGGAAGACTATTTTTGAGATGCTTATCAGAAATCATGTTGTTTGGATACCAAAGTATAAATTCAGCTATGACTATACATATTTACAATAAATTCTAATCCTTTGGCTCCTAACAACAGAAGCTCTCAATCTTCCAACCATTTAGAATTGTTTTGATTCTCTCCAAAAGAAATCATGATTTCATTTTGCAGTGCAACTTTGATCTGGATTTTGAATTTAACTACTTCAATTTAATTAAAATTTTCAACATTCCAGAGAGACTTACAAGCCTCTCCTGTGTATTCATGATTATATCTACCAAAATCTTTACCATATTCTCTATTTTTTTCCAGCCTTCTGTCTCCATGTTAGCTTCATCTGCTCTCTTCTTTGGTGTTTTGAGAACTTTCTGTTTTCCTCTGTTTTTTCATTACAGTTCTGGGGCTTGAACTCAGGTCCTGGGCACAGTCTCTGAGCATCTTTTATTCAAAGCTAGCATTCTACCCCTTGATCCACAGCTGCACTTTCAGGCTTTTGTTGGCTACTGGGAGATAAGAGCGTCAGAAACTTAGGCTGCCTTGGAACAATGATGCTTAGGTCTCAGTCTCCTGACTGTCTAGGTCTTATTTCTAACTCTTAATTTCCAAACCATGTGCATATTGATACCTAATAAGTATGTGTTGTATAAATGAATGAAAGAACAAATACTATATGGATGAGTAAATAAGGCAGAAGCCTATTCAAATAACCATATTTTCAAGTACATATATCAAAACTACATTGACAGTACACTAATTGATTTAATTTCATAAATAAATAGAAAAATTTCTAATTTCTCCATGGGGAAATATGGAAAATAAACACACAACTGAGAATTATGGACTAAATAGAGAATAAAATAAAGTGTTGGGGGCTTAGCTTAGTGGAAGAGACTTGCCTCTCAGCTCTGAAAAAAATAAGGCAACTAGAGAATAAAATACAATAAAGAATGGTGATATAGTTTATCAAATGTGAACTAAAATCCCACTCTTTATTTTTAGATCATAAAGAACAGCTTTGTGATGGTTAAACTCTGTATTAGAGATCTGAAAGCTTTTCTGTAAATCATTACATGTGGACTCTGTCAATTTCTTTTCTTTTATAAGAACTTTAAAAAAAAGAAACAAAATCATTTTTAAATCAAAAGTAGGTTACCCTAACCATATTTGGCCTATAATTGGTAGACTGCCAACTCCATTCCATGTAACAATGAATCGTTAGACCTACATAGGGAAACAAATTCACCCAGGAGAACTTTCTTTATGATATGATTCTGGATACATTTATAATTTTATACTTTATATGCTACAACTAGCAATAATTTTAACAGTCCCTTAAAAGATTTAGTCAATGCAGAATTGAGGAAAGTATCTGAATCTACAAAATCATAATCATTTTATTCTTCTAATTCAGGGACTCAGGGAATTATCTAATGAATTTTAAAGGGTCTTAATATCCATTCAATCCACCTATTTGGGAGACAGAGAACCTCTCTTGTGGTACCCGAGTAGTTTTCCTAACTTCCAAATCTTCCTGCACTTTTGCCCTTCTGAATCAACGTGACCTTCCACTAATCATGACAGATCATGTTGCTGATTTTGCTTTCAAAAGAACTACCTTCCAACTAAACTACTTTAGTTAGATAGTGCTCAAATTTTAGTATGCCTCACTATCACAAGGCTAGCTAAAATAAGGTAGGCTATGTTTTCTTTTTATCTCTTCCACCTGGTTTCTAATTCAATGGCTCTGGGTATGCACAAGACTTAGCCAGCAACTCTCCGGAAGATTCTGATGCTATTAATCCGAGGGCCACATCTTTGAGTTTTCTTCTGTGAAGAATAAGAAGTAGTTGTGTTTAAAGTTTCAGCCTTCATCTTCTTCATAATTTTTTGAAGAATATTGAACCTGCAAACAAAAGCGCTGATTTAAGTTCTGGTTCTGATCTTATCAGCTCTATAAACATAAGCAGATTTCATACTTGTCGAGTCAATATTCTACTAATGATCTCATAGAATCCTGGAGACAGACAAATTTAGGTTTTGAATTCTGGATTCAAATTCACTCTATTGATCCAATTATTTTTTTTGCCAGACCCGGGCCTTGAGTTCAGGGCATGGGCACTGTTCTTGGGCTTTCTCAAGGCTAAAACTCTACCACTTGAGCCACAGCACCATTTCTGGCTTTTTTCTATGCTTGTGGTACTAAGGAATTAAACTTGGGTCTTCATGCATGCTAGGTAAAGCACTCTACCACTAGGCTAAACTCCCCGCCCAACGTTGATCCAATTTAACCTCTATGTTCCTCTTACTTCTTAAGGATGGTTTCAAAACTTGTTATCTATTTCATATGTGAATCTTACATATCTGTCATAATCGACTACCATATATTGTACTATGTTTATTTAATTAATCATTTCTGTGTAAAATGTTTCATATGGACTACAGAAAATACGCAAGAGAGAATCCTATGACATTCCACTAGTGCAACTGTTTCAAGTCAATAGTACTCAACCCATTCTTAAGTGGCATTCACAATCCTATTAATCACACCATATTCTTTTATCCTTTTGTCCAAAGTATCATGAGAAATGTGGTCAAATACATTAAGCAAATTTGAATTGTGTAATATCTTTACTTTTATTCATACATAGGAGTTGTCCATGTTATCATTACTTGGATAGGATATGCAGTGATCTGATCAGGCTAACTGGCCTATCATCTAAGACATAAGTGATTAATTTTTTGCAAGGAAGTATTCAAAAATACTCTGTTCTGGCTTGTTTGACATATTCAAATTAATAAAGACAGTCAACATTGACAAGTTATTCCTCCTATCCAACTGTGCCTCTAAACCTTGTACTCCCTTCTACATTCTTGTCACCACTAATACTTCTAGGTGATCAACATTTTTAGCTTCAGTGCGAGTCCTGATATTTGTCTATCTGTGACTGACTCGATTAATACAATGATCTCCAATTCCTGCCATAATGCATTGACAGAATTTCATTATTTGTTATGGCTCAAGAAGATTTCATTGTATATATACCATGTTCACTGATGAACACTTTATTTGATTTTCTGTCTTTGCTATTGTAATAACTTCAATAAATATGTGAGTATAGATTATTTCTTTGAAATAATAATTTCATGCATTTTGTATATAGTGAAATTGCCATGTCGTGTGGCAGTTCTGATTTTAGCTTCTTGAGAACGCTCCATACTTTAAAAGAAAATGATTGCATACCATGAACACACTATTTGAGAGTTCTCATTACTCCTTGTCTTCACCAGAATTTGTTATTTCTTGATTTTTCTGGTAATAGCCACTCTACCCAGGGCAAGATGATATTACATTGTACCTTCGAATGGCATCTCCCAGGTGAATAGTGCTGTTGCATTTTTCTTTATATATCAATATATGTATCAATAATAAAAACACTGAAAATTATGAAATGTATAGACTCAAAGTGATCTTGCATAATTGAAACAATAAAGCTAGAAACATTAAAACTATATGACTTCAAAGCAAACTCAAAACTACCAGAACTAAAACAACACGACACATATAAAGAGTTACAGACCATTGGAAAATTATAGAAAAACCTAGAAATAATGTGTCTACAGCCAACTAATTTTCAAGCAAAGTATCACAAGCACACTTTAGAGAAAGGACAAGTTCTTCAACAAATGTTAGGAAACAAGATATCCATGTTCAGTAGAATGAAAGTAGACCCTCTCACCATATATGAAAAATCAACTCAAAGTAGATCACAGATTACTAATATCATAAACTATTAAACTATTAGAAGAAAGCATAGGAGAAACTTTTTTTTTTGGTCATAATGGGGCTTGAACTTTGAGCCTAGGCTTTGTCCTTGTGCTCTTCCATCCAATGTTACTGGTCTACCACTTGAGCCACAGTGTCACTTCCACTTTTCTGGTGGTTAATTAGAGATAAGAGTCTTACAGACTTTAGGGCCAGGAGTTAGAGTGCTTGCCTAGCATGCACGAAGACCCAGATTCGATTCCTTGGTACCACATACATAGAAAAAAAGTTGGAAGTGGTTCTGTGGCTGAAGTGGTAGATCTCTAGCCTTGAGAAAGCCCAAGGACAGTGCTCAGGCCCTGAGTTCATGCCAGGACTGCCAAAAAAAAAAGGTTCTCACAGACTTTAGTGTCCCGGCTGGCTTTGAACTGCAATCCTCAGATCTCAGCCTCCTGAGTAGCTAGGATTAGAGGTATGAGCCACTGGGGCACAGCTCTTAGGAGAAAATCTTTGAGACATATTTAGGTATATCTCAAAAGCACAGACAACAAAAGCTGAGTAATAGGATTATATCAAGCTCAGACGTTTATGCATAGAGAAGATTAACATGAATAAAGAGAACCTACAGACTAGGAGAAAAATCTTGTAACATGGGTTAATATCTAGACTATATAAAAACTTGAATAACTTGCTAATAAAGAAAATAATAAAAAATAACACAATTTACATATGAAAGGGTATCAATGTATATGAATTAATGCACCTTCTATATGGCAAATATCATGTAACCCTTTTATTAATTACAATAAAATATTAAAAAAATAACACTATTTTTTTTCAGATAACAAAGTGAGATATTGTGTCAATATGAGATAACAAAGGAACAGCAAAAGAGATGAGATAACATAGCACATTAAGGACAGCAATCATTCATTATATGGCTTTTGTTTCAATATCCTGGAGGTCCATTCAATTAGCTTCATACTATATGGCCTTATGTATCAAGTTTTTGCTCTATTGCAAATCTCTGCTAGTAGAGCCCAAGGTTTCTACAGGTTATGATGAATGAGGGAAACAATTGAGCCTAAGTTCCTTTGAGTGTGGCTTACTTCACTTAATATGATTTTTTCTAAGTCTTTCCATTTCCTAACAAATGGGGCGATGTCGTTTTTTCTGTCAGCAGCATAGAATTCCATTGTGTACAAATACCACATCTTGTGGATCCATTCATCAACTGAGGGACATCTAGGTTGGTTCCATATCTTTGCTATGGTGAATAATGCTGCAATGAACATTGCTGTGCTAGTGGATTGAGTATGCCCTAGTTTCTGGATGGTTGGGTAAATGCCAAGTAGTGGAATTGCTGGGTCATAGGGAAGCTCTATGTTTAGCCTTTTGAGGCACTGCCATACTGCTTTCCATAGTGGTTGAATGAGTTTGCACTCCCACCAACAGTGTAGTAGTAATCCCTCCTGGCCACATCCCCTCCAGCATCTATTGTTATTAGTTTTCCTGATCCTGGCCATTCTAACTGGAGTGAGGTGGAATCTTAGAGTTGTTTTGATTTGCATTTCTTTTATGACCAGAGATGTTGAGCATTTCTTCATGTGTCTACAGGCACAATTTAAATAACACAAATTTAAATTTAAATAACACAAATAACACAATTTAAATAACACAAATTAAATAACACAATTTAAATAATGCATTTTAAAAATCAGCAAGTGACCAGGAACAGAATTCATTTTGGATGCATGTGTGGAGAAGTCTTTATATATGTCACATTTCTGAAATCCAACTCAACACTTAAAACTGAAGTAAAACTTGTGGAAACTTTCTTTCAGTAAACTAATCATTGTCTTCTGTATTTGTTGCTTCTTTTGCAAGGTGCTCCAAAACCTTGGCTTTTGTTTTTTAAAAGGAATTTTGCCAATATTGCTATTAAAATTTGGTTGTCTCTCATTTCCATCATCTAAACTCTTTCAAACTTTAAAATTCAGAATTTCATTTGATCATCTTGAGAGTCCAGTTATCTACATTCCCCAGCATTTCCCCAGAGAACTTCATCTTAAAGTTCTGTGTAAATTTGTGATTTCCTCCCTCTTGGCCTGGAAAGGAACAACTCATTAGAAATGCTGGGTAATCTACCTCTTTCTCCCTCACTGTCCCTGAACCAGGCTCATTTTGCCCTCTTTGAAACTCATGTTTCCTGAAAGACTAGCAAAGGGAAAATGAATGTAAAGCAGCTTTATTTTCTTCCTGATATTTTTAAGCGGATATTATCAGTCCCAAATAGTGGAATAATGATTGTCATGTTCTTCTTACTAAATATATTAGTGTATATTAAAAATTTCCTCCAAGGCACTTTTCTTTAAAGACGCTGTTTTTGTGTGTTTCCTCCTTGAATATATTCCCAAGGCCACGTACCTCCCTCTGTGTTGCTCATGAACCATTCCTAAAACATTCCTTTCCTTGAGATTAATCAGAGCCACTCGCAGTTTCACCACCAGAACCATTTTTTTCTTCCTTTTAGCCCATGCTACCCTTATATCCTTCATATAGTCTTGATTGTCAGGGTGTAAGCTGCTCAAGGTCATGTCTCCCTTCTCTCTGGACAGATACTGAAATACGCTTTTCAGATTTTGAAAGCACGTATCGGATTGTTCCTGTCTTGGCTTTATGAACTCAAAGTGACAAAGTCATCTTAACTCAATAGTTCTTTCCACCAAATAAACCTCCTTTCTTGATAAATCACATCCAAAATAAACATTCCCCTTCAATTTCTTTCCTTCAACTGGTGAGCAATAAAATATTTGAGAAAGCAGGTGATGCATTTGTCAGATGATCTGCATCTGCAGATAAAACAAGTCTGGGAGAGCACCAGGGATGTTTTTGATAGATACTTGTTGAATACATAAAGAAGACAGTGTGCAGGTTGTGTGTTCTTCCTTACTTTTATCACCTGTGTGCAACTGGAGCACCATGAAGAATTGATCCGAAGAAATTAGAGCAATACATTCTAATGTAGCAGAAAGAAATTTCTTCTGTAATGACTTAGACCAAATGTTTTTCCCTCAACGGCCAAATTTTTTTTTTAAATTCTAAATGAACCAGATGCTGAGTCCAGTCTCAGAGATGTCTGGACATTTGCTGAGAAGCCATCTGGTCCACAAGATGCAGATCAGCTCCCTTTCTCATCTCCCAGTGGTCACCTCTGCCAACAAACAATTTCCTAACATCATGACAACTGTCACACTTTAGAATTAAAGCACGACTTCCATTTCTCTTATACCTAGCTTGAGCCCCGGTGAGGATAATTTTCAGCATGGCACTTGGAAGTACCTCTAAGGAGCAGCGATGAAATATGTTGACGGTAAGGGGGCTGTGGCTGGGATGCAGAAATCTAGGATTTAGCAGTATATTTGTTCCTAGAAAAGTCAGAGACAATGAAGGGCATCAGTAACTGATTTAACAAGGAGGCAAAGGACAATAAAATTAATCAAGTGAAGAAACACAGAATACAGCTTTCCAGTAAGACCTCACAGACCCAGGGTGCCAGGATCCTGTCAAAATTGGAATGGAAAAAGTAATTCAGGCTCCAAAATCACCAGTGAATGGAGGCATGGCTAACAGATTCTTCCTAGGCATCAACTCCGAGAGGTATTAGAGACTGTTCTCAGAGACAAAAAAATTGTAACACACAACTCAACACTGAACTGAGCATCTGCTAGAAAGAAAGTACACTCATCAAAACCAGTTTATGCCAAAGGGCTATTTATGCTCAGGATGTAAAGACTATAATGCAAGGTGAAACAGGTACTGTTGGTTTACTTCTTATAATTGTAGCTACTCCGGAGGCTGAAATCTGAGGATCATAGTGCAGAGCTAGCCCAAATAGGAAAGCTTGTGAGATTCTGATCTCCATTTGACCAACAAAACCTGGTAGTCGAGATGTGGCTCAAATGGTAGAGTGCCAGCCTCGAGCCAAAAAGCTAATAGACAGTAGCTTGGCCCTGAGTTCAAAAAAATGAAATGAAATGAAATAATAAAATAGAAGGCAGAGTGAGATTACCCTGGCTTCAAGGTTTCCAAAGACTGAATTAAACAAGCTTTATGCTGTGAGAGATGCAGGCCTCTCTGAAAAGAATTAACTATGTCTTGGATTAATTAGAATCCCAAACACACATGTTTGAATTAATTAGTATATTAGATTGCACAACATACAGCAGTCTTAGTTAGAACACAATTCTCAGAGGAGTCTAGAAAGAAACGTGGATATGAAGTGAGCATATAACTGGTATTTTAGCCACAAGTAAATGGCAACACAAAGGCTAGAATTGCTATCCTCTATCTCTAAATCCAGTGTTTTTCCTTCTCACCACACTATATGTGTCTTATTTATGATGTATCCTTTTTCTTCTATCATTCTTGACTTTTCCTCAGAGTTTGCTAGAGAAACTCTTGCTTTTATTCATCTCTCCATCCCTCTTTTCTCTTCCATTCTCTTGGTCCTGGGACTTAAACTCAGGGCCTGAGCACAGTTCCTGAGATTTTGAGATCAAGTCTACCACTCCACCACTAGACCCACAGATCTACTTCCACCTTTTTGTTAATTGAAGGTAAGAGTCTCACAGACTTTTCTGCCCAGACTGGCTTTGAACTACAATCATTAGATCTCAGCCTCCTGTGTAATGAGGATTATAAACTTGGAGGTTGGCTTGCTTTTGGTTTCTTGTTTCTTCTTCTTGCCATACCATTTTAGAAAGAAAAATGAAAATAATGAATGGCGTGTGTGCTCACTAATAAGTCAACCATTTTTCGTAGAGAGGTTATAAACAAAGGCTTCAAACTTTCAGAAGTCTGAAGATCAAAGTAAATAAGGTGGTTGCAAATATAATTGACACTGCTAGGTGACAGTGGGGTCATGCCTGTAATCCTTGCTACCCAAGAAACTTATATCTGGAGGATTGCAGCTTGAAGTCATCCCAGGCAGAAAAGCCTGTGAGACTTCATCTCTAATCAGCACAAACCTAGTCTGTTGATATGACTCAAGTACCAGCTGTGGGAAACAAAGTGAGAGCACAAAGCCTTGAGTTCAAATAGGAGCATTGGCAATCCTCCTTCCTTCCCTACACGCAAGTCCACAAACACAAATATAATTTACACTGTTTTTCACCAATTCCACTGTCTTGTTATTTTCTCTTGATTTTAATGAACTCTTACAAAAAGACTTGCATACAAACTCAAAAGGAGAAACAAGAAATCTTTAAAAGTTCAAGCTCTAAATATATTTTAAATACGAAAGCCCCAAAACTATACTCTCAAAGAAACAACAACCCTATTAATAAAAGGGCTGAAGACTTAAAGAGAGATTGCTCAGAAGAAGAAATATGAATGGCCAATAGACACATGAAGAAATGTTTAACATCTCTGGTCATAATGCAAGTCAAAAATGCAAGTCAAGAAATGCAAGTCAAAACAACATTGAGACTCTACCTCACCCAAATTAGAATGGCCATTATAAAGAAAACTAACAATAACAGATGCTAATGGAGTGTGCAAAAGAGAATGCTTACTACATTGGTGGTGGGAGTGTAAACTTGTTCAACCACTCTGGAAAGCAGTATGGAGATTCCTCAAAAGACTAAACATAGAGCTTCCCTGTGACCCAGCAATCCCACTCCTTGGCATTTATCCAACATACTACAAATATTCATTGCAGCATTGTTTACCATTGCCAAGATATGGAATCAACGCAGATATCCCTTAGTGGATGAAAGGATCAAGAAAATGTGGTATATATACAGAATAGAATTCTACACTTCTGTCAGAAAGAAAGATGTTGCACCATCATAAGGAAATGGAAAGACTTGGAAAAAATATATTAAATATGTAAGCCATAACCAAAGAAACATAGGTTGTATGGTGTCCCTCACTTGTAGTAATTAGAATGTGCCTAACAATATACAATTAAACACACTGGATGGTAAAAAAAAAACAAAACTGTACTTGGGCATGATAAATTATAAGGGATTCTAAGTATTCACACAGTGAGACCAAAAGAGAATATTCAGAGGAGAGGATCACAAAGGCTCAGTAACTATGTGCATATGAGCATGTAAAATGATGTTTATTGAAAAGAATTCCAAGGAATGGAAACAAGAGTCTTTTTTACTTTGCTTTATATTTATTCATTTTTGTTTTATTGCTGTTGAATGTAAGTTTATTTGTTGCCTTGAATGTAAGTTTATCTGATTTGGGAAAGGTAAAGAGAAGCAAAGAAATAGTGAGACAAAAAGTGAACAAACAGAGCAGCGATATTCACCAGACACTATGTTGAAAATGAACTATACAACTTGTGGAGGAAGGAGGTCAGGAGGAAAAAAATAGAGAAAATGAAGGAAGAGGTGACACTTCAAAAAGAAATGTTCTTAGTACCTGACTTAGGTAAGTGTAAACCCTCTGGACACCACCTTTATAATAAAATGGAAAATATGATAAATAAAGTAATTAATTAAAAAAGAAAAATTCTCTCCGCTGTAAGGCCGGTGGGTCTCCCTAGATTCCCTAACCTAGTTTTGCACTTTGATGTGGAGGTTCTATGGCACATCTGTGTTGTCCTTGTAAAGGCAAAAGAGGAGGTATGATTGTGGGTTACGGGTGGGTTTCTTTGAAAAGCACAGGTATGACTAACTTTGGTCAAAATGAAGGTGGTCAAGGTGTAGTCTTGCCTCAACCAAAGGAAGAAATGAATGGCAGGAAATGTTTCCCATCTACCACCCACCAAATAGCCAAATTCCATAACCACCAAGCAGGAGTGAAATCATCAGCATAGATGTTGCTGCCCACATTTTATAAGGAACCTGAAAAGACATACAAAAACAAAGTAAGCACCCAGAAACATGATGAAACCCTTCACAAGAACTAGAAGTCATGACCACATAACTCTGAAGCAAAAATCCCATATTAAAAGAATAAGGGAAAATGCAGTACATGGGCTTTATTACCATAGATGTTCAAAAGCAATTTTCAATTTTTCATAACTTCATTTTAATACATATATTTCCTCAAATTACCCAAGAGAGCTTTCTGTGCTGCATGCAAGGCAAATTCAAAGTTTAAATGCAAAGTTCACCTGTTCTGAGTCCAGGTTAGGAGAAAGCAGGTAAGCAGGGCTTTTGAAATTGCTTTTATAGTAGAAAAAATACATGCCTTTTCCCCAAAATTTCCCTTGACCGAGCCCTTCCTCTTCCTTCCTTCCTTCCTGCCGGCAGTGTCCCACTAATAGTGAGACAGCAGCCTCAGAGGGAAGACAATGTTTTAAAAGGTGCTGGAGGAAATTGAGAACCATTCTGCACTTGGAATTTGAAGAATTAAGCTAATTGTAGCATTGCTTCCTGATTATCTCAAAGGGTTGATTCTTCATTAAATGGAGAGAAAAATTGGGCTAGTTTTATTTTACTGTCTTTCCTTTCCCTTGTTCTCTGATTATGGCTCGCCTATGCAACTTCAACAAAAGGTTTCCTCCAGAATCAGCAATACCACACAAAAATAACCATGAGAGGATCCTCTATCACTCAGCAAACCATAAATTACCTACATGCATGCTCACAGGCACACACACATGCAAGAGACTCGAAAATACTTATCATGATTAAGACAGAAAAATGGTTCTAGCTGTTTTCTATTACTTAACTCCTAAACGAAGGACCAATATCTGCTAAAAAGGAGTTCTGCTCATTTTGCTGAGGAGCTCTGAATATTGAATGAAACAGAGAGACCTAGAGCCACGTTAGGTGATTTAATAAATTTGTCACAGATTTGTCCAGCACATCAGATGCTGTAGATAGAGCCCTCAGCACACCATACACTGACAAGCTCTACTCTCAGGGGTCATTAGACCAATTGACCAAGTTGGATATTATTGCCTAGTATAATATTTAGACTATGTATTAACAAGTGAACAATGTAAATTTAAATTATAATGTAAATAATAAGAGTATTTTTGAAGCCAGGCATGCATGGCTAATCTCTGTAACCCTAAGCTGAAATTAAGAGGATTTTGGTTCGAGGCCAGTACAATGAATATAGAGCTGACCCTTTCTCAACCAATATTTTGGCATAATAATGTATACCACTCATTTATCTACAGTGGGCTTAGGCAAAAATTGAGACCCTGTTTCCAAAAGAATCAATACTGCAAAAAACTTATCTACATACACTAGATTGTTAGTATAGATATCTATATACTTTAGTATAACCTCTGTTTCTTATGTCACGTTCATATTATCTAGAAGGTCAAATAATGTAAAAGGAAGAAAACTAACTTCAGATTGTACCAGAAACATTGGTTTTTCATTCTGCATTTTTATATGGTATAGGTCAATTACCTTTGAAATTTATTTAGGTGCATTGAATATTAAAATGAGCTTTTTAAATGCATGTGAGACAGAGACAAGCTACCCTTTATGTTTTATGTAGAATATGTATAACACTTTCAGATTATCTATTATAATACCCACCCATGCAATTTGGTTATAAAATTATGCAACATGGGCATTTTAAGGTGATTCCTTGTGCCCCTGTGGCCAGAGAGATGGGCGAACAAGCATTTCCTTCCTCGCACAAGGAGAGAGAGGCCTTTGTGTGCTTGAAGGATGGACTCTTTCTTGATCCAACTCCGGCTCTGGAGCCCAGCTTTTCAAACGCCTTTTCTATTCTCTTGGTTAACACATTGTAGGGTGGAGCTGAGACAGGACAAACTTAAAGTATTTTCCAGTCACAGAGGATTCTTCTTCCTAAGAAGGTGGAAAGAGAAAGCAAAGCATTTCTTTTATCAGTGAATGAACACAGATATAGGATGGCGACCAGTCACAGGACTTCTAAACAGCACATGACACTGACCTATGTGACCAAATCAGTGAGTTTTGCAAAAATGCATAGCCAAAACATATTTAAAGAATTCTGAAAAATAGGTGGTATTTTCCCTAATTTGCAGATAAGTCAGAGGAGGCTGAAGGCATGTTTCTGCCTGCAACTTTGAAAGAGACTCTTGGCCGACTCTTAAGTGAACAAACCAAGTAGTATCTCAAAGATTCTACCAAAGATTGACGAAAATAATTGATAAGAAGTTATTTTCTGTAACTTGAGGACTACAAATACACACACCATAGTTTGCCGGTGACAAATAAGCAAAACTGCCTGATTTGTGCTCAAGTGGAAATTTATTAGTATATATGATGAATCCTGGAAGATGGCAGCCACATGTTACCCAAATTAGAGTGCACTAATAAGTCTGTCTTAAATCAAGGCTTATGCTCTTAAATCAGGGGCTAATACAGGCAAATATCTTCGTTAGTAAGGAAGATCACCCACCCCGGTAACACAGCTAAGGAGATGTGAGGATTGTGACAAACCACACAGTCACTTATATAGGTCAACTACTCAGCTCATGCCAACAGCTGCCTTGTAGGAGCAAACCTGCAGAAGTGGTAGACTTTCCAATTTGGAAACTGGAAATTCACAGCTTCATGTGACATTTTTCTGATTTCAAATAATATGTTATCCAAGCAAAATATGCTTGACCTAAAGAAAAGGGTGGGGCAATTTTGATTGGGAAAAAAGAGCAACAACAGTGTCTGAGAAAAGATAAATAAAAGTATTTTGGAGCCAAAGGTTCCATGATAAGCTTAGCGCTATAGAAAGTCAACCTAGGAAGTAATCACGGAATTTGTCACAGGTGTCAGTAGGCAACTCTGACTTTGCATAATAAAGCTGGCAGATATGCATTTATTTCTGCTAAAATTGTGTGGATAAGAGTGTAATTTTGTTTGGTCTCATTGTACTGGCATGCTTTGATAACTTTCGATTTTGAAGTGAGATCCAATGAGAAAAAGAACTCTGTACCAGGAAATGAAAAGATGCATTTTGGTCTATGGGTCTTTTGAGAAATAGCTGTGCAAACACTGTGTCTATCTGTCATAAAAGGGTTGTGTAATTAACATATGCAAAACACCACCACTATCCCGCTGGAAGCTAACTTCTCTCCCTGGAAATCCAGCCTCTATTTATTTACAACAAAATAAAGTGGACCCTTCTGGAAAGAAACACAGCTCCGTGGCGGCCCCAACACTGTCGCAGCGATGCTTTAAATCTTTTATATCTCCCATACCTCCGGGGGTTGGTGCTGGATGTATTGAGCCAGGGCCCATAAATAATTTATGCTAAGTAGCAATTTAGTTGTTTGGCTTGAGGTAAAGAAATCCAAGAAATTCATAAATAAAGTTCCCATTTCTGCTTGTGTTCCAAAGTTAATTTATGTTACTCTGCAATTAACTAACATAAAGGTGAAAAAATATGACAGGCCTAAGGTACAAACTCGCACTCATAAATCTGCCTTCTCTTAACTAGTGGTGGTTTAGTGATAGTCACCTAGTTCCCTCAGTTCTGCTACTGAACAGAACTTTTCTTTGCTCTCTTTCCCCGACACTTTGTTGAACTGTAAATATATTGCAATGGTTTGAATGGGCCTCTGGGTGTGAGGAGAAGAAAAGGAAGGTGGAGTCTGGAACTACCACACATGTAATTTCTGCTACATCTGAGACATTTCATTTCTGTATAAAATATCTGAACCTAAAGTGACAAATACACATAAGTATTCACTCAAAGACCAGAATTAGAGAACCTGAGAACTGGCAGTAGGAAAACTCTCTATTGAAACTTTGGTGAGTATTGTTTGAGGGTCAATGAATAGACACCTTTGCATTTCAGATCCCGGGAGTTGTAAAGAACAAGAAGCAATTGTACATGTATGGGTACCCAATCAGACCCAGGAGTTAAGAAGGCCCTAGATTCCCATAGGAAAATCATCAACTGACATGGCTCTGCTTTCTGATAACAATTCTATAAACCTTCTTTTCAGATTCTTGCTGGTAATATCAATTGGTTAGTTACGCTCTAAATCCTGACACTTGTTATTTGAGATGCTGTTTTTAAAGATCTTCCAAGTCTTGCTCACATAGCAAGATTGATGATAACTAGATACTTAGGTTCAATTTTTATTCATTTATTTGAATTTATTTATTAAATACCTACTAGTTATCAAAACAATATGAAATAGGCAATAATTCCTTTAGCCAATCATTTTATGGACCAAAGACAAGGCAAAGAATAAAGCAATAGTTTGAATAGTGTGGTAAATGAGTATTTTGCCAGGGAACAGCAAACAGAAATCCAAAAGAGGCAAGAACCACAAAAGACTTACAGGAAGACAAACTTTACTCAGCCAGAAATTAAATTCATTTTATCTCAGGAAATATGGATCTTGAGAAAAGGTCTTTGTAAAGAGTTGCCTAGCTTTTGTGAAAACTCAGAAATGAAGCAAAGGGTCAAAAATACAGATGCAGAAATAAAGAACTCAGAAGAATTAGAGACAATGCAGAAAAAAGAACACGTTAAAGCTTTTACTCAATATATATAAACAAAAGAATAAATATGCACCTACAAAGTAAAATAGAGAAAATCAGCTGAGACTTGAAACTCAACTGAACAGAAAGAAGTTAAAATTGAGAACAAACACTAAACTAAAAAACATATTGCAATAGAGCAAAACCTTGATACAAAAGGCCATATAGCAGGACACTAAATGAAAGGATCTCTAGGATATAGAAACATAAGCGATATAATGAATGATTGTTGTCGTTAATGTACTATGTTATCTCTCATCTCTTTTGCTGTCCCTTGGTTATCTCATATTGTTACAGTATCTCACTTTGTTACCTGATATATCGGATATATTTGTATTTGGTTATTTGAAATTGGATAGGGAACGGGGGAAAACAAGATGAGGGGTGGAGGTGGGGGGGAGGGAAATGGGGACCAAGACATGTGAAAGGGTATCAATGTATGGGAATTAATGCACCATCTATCTGGCAAATATCATGTAACCCTTCTATTAATTACAATAAAAATGTATGAAAAAAACATATAAACCAAAAATGAGGAGGGAAAATGAAAACAAACAAAACAACAATAAAAATGAAAAAAGTTTAAGCAGCCCAAAACAGAAGGGAAGGATGATGCTGAATAATGAAAGAGATGACATTATTCAAGACCCATTGTAGTTATAAACTAATTTGTTGAATGGTAACTCCTTTCTACAAATGAGCAAGAGTTTCTAAGCAATGGAAAGGATGATGGATTCTAACAGCATATTTATTGTTCATGAAGTGTTTTTTCAATTGACAATTTGACCTACGAATATTTGGATTTCTGAGCCTACCAATGACTGGTTTTATACCCTGATTGGATGGATAAAAGAACTTGTGAGGAAAAAGTATTGCCTCATTTGCCTGCCATAGTGCTAATGACAGTACAAAAGCATCATTTGCTATAAGAGTCATGACCGGAGTCAGCCAATGTTCTAAATACAGTACCTGAAAGGATGGCATATATGAGCTTATTTCCCAATGAACATGTGAGAAAGATCATCTTCCAATGAGAGGACAAGAGAAATGCCATCCTCTTACACTGGTCTGTGCATAGCATTGGTAAGAGAGTATCAGCGCACATGGAGATGTACCTGACACTGGACCCTTAATGAATAGGAACCTAAAATGCCGTGTCTGTGGGCTCCGCATCCTACTCGCCTGTGAGTATGAAGTTATATAAATGCAATATTGTTAACCAGGGGCTGCATTATACACATTTCCATAAACTCAACATGCTTCATTACTTCCACCTCTCATCCCCCCCCCAAAAGGAACAATGGAAACTCAGATTCTCCAGAAGAAATAATATAGAAGCAAAAAGAGAGTTTTCTCAAATGCAAGCATATGAAGATACAAGTTAATGAGCCCACTTAATATCCAGCTCTCCGAATCACAAAGAATGCACACCAGAACTCGTCATCTCTTAAGTTCCAAACAAAACTGATAATAAGAAGAGCCTGAAATCTTCTGTAGACATTTCATCAGGTGCATTACAGAGATCCCTTATCTGTATCAAATCTGGCTTTCAGTATCACTGTGAAAGCTGGGAAGACATTAGGATTGCTCTCAGAATTCAGAATGAGGTTTGTTTCATTCTAGAGTTTCATGCCTCTTCTTAACCCATATGCGGATGCTAGAAAGTTTGATCTTAGAAAAAAACAGAATATTGATTATTAAAGGTTAGGAAGGATAGTGGGAAGAGAGATAAAGGGATAATGGGTTGTTAAATGATTCGAAAGGAAGAATCATTTCTAGTATTCTACAGCATACTAATGGGATGTTCACAACAATCTACAATGTATTTGACATGACTGTCAGGATTAGGGTAGAGGTAAATGGCAGTGTGAGGTTTAGGGGTAAGATACGAGTTGGGGAACAGGACTGGTAGAGATAAAATTAAAACTCAATTGAAGGATTATGCGTAGAGTAAACGTTTAGGACTTTAGTTCCTTACATTCTTTGTTTTACTACTAGGATTAAGGTTAGGGTTGGTGTTTGGCTAATGGTTAGATTTAGGAAAAGGGTAAGTTTCAGGATAATATTGAAACTTACTTTGATTAGTAGTAGAAAGAAATGCAATGTTTAGAGTAAAAATAACACTTCCTTTAAGAGGGAAGTGGATCTGAGGCTCCAGGTGTAGGACAGTAGCCTTTGAGCTGAAGAGCTCAGGGACAGCACCAAGGCCTAGAGTTCAAGCCCCATGACCCACAGAGAGAGAGAGAGAGAGAGAGAGAGAGAGAGAGAGAGAGAGAGAGAGAGAGAGAGAGAGAGAGAGAGAGAGAGAGAGAGAGAGAGAGAGAGAGAGAGAGAGAGAGAGAGAGAGAGAATGTTAGCCAGGTGCAGTGGCTCACGCCTGTAATCCTAGCTTTTCAGGAGGCTGAGATCTGAGGATCAAGGTTCAAAGCCAGCCAGGGGACAAAAGAACCTGAAACTCTTAACTCTCATCCTCAATTAACCCCTAGAAAACAGGAAGTGGGGCTTGGCTCAAGTGTAGGGCAGTAGACTTGAGCTGAAGAGCTCAGGGACAATGCCCAGGCCGAGTTCAAACCCTATGATCCACAAAAAAAAAAAAACTTCCTTTAAGATATATAGATGTGGAGTATAATAATTTAGGATTCCTATTAACAGGTCTTTGTGTTTGCTATCACAACAAAGTGTTAGAATTTGAGTAAGGTTGAGGGTTCCAATTAAGAAAGCAGTAAAATTTAGAGATTAAATTTTAATTTACAGATTAAGAATAAAGTAAAACTTAGGGGTAACAAGAGACTCTTTGGGATTAGGGTTCTTACTAGGTTTTGTTTAGGGTTCGGCATTTTAATTTTTTCTTTCTTGTGTTGAGGATGATGATGATGATGATGGTGATGCCAGTCTTGGGGCTTGAAGTCAGGGCCTGGGTGTTGTCCTTAAGTTTGTTTTGCTCAAAGCTAGCACTCTACCACTTGAGCCACAGCATCACCTTCCAGCTTTTCCTGAGTACATTTTGGAGATAAGAGTCTAATGGACTTTCTTGCCTGGGAAGGCTTCAAACTGTAATCCTGAGATCTCAGCCTCCTATGTAGCTAAGATTACAGGCACCACTAGTGCCTGGCATTTCAATTTTTTATGCATAGAGTTAAATTCAGGATTACTGTTCATAAATCACTTTGGTACTATTATTATTAGAGTAAGGTAAGAGTTAGGGCTTAGGGTTTGGTTTAACATTAAAGTTATAGTTAGGGTTAGGAAAGGGTAAAACTTAGGGTAAAAGTGGGCTTTACTTAATTTTCTGAATAGAACAAAAGGATTAAGGTTCACTACAGTGTTTTACTACTCCAATTAGGGTAGGTCTAGGGTTAAGGAAATGGTTCAGGCTCTGGTTAGTGGTAGCCAAGCAAAGGGTAAGGTTTGACTCTGTTATTATTGGACTTAAGGCCAGTGTTTTGGTTCAAGTTAGAAAAATCCTAAATTTTAGGGTGAAAGTGACACCTAGTTTACAAATTTCAAGTAGAGTAAAACAGGCTGAGTGTTAACAAAAGTTAGTATTTGGCACACAATAGGTTAGGCTGAAGATTAGAGTTATGTATAGGGTTAGATTTAAGGTTTGGGTTACACAAAGTATAAGGTTTAGGTTAAATTGAAACTGATGTTAATTTTTATGAGTAAAGTAGAAGTGAAGATTACTGTTCCTTAAATTCATTGTTTGTGTTACTAATATGATTACAGTAGGATTAGGCTTAGGGTTAGGGCCGGACTTAACAATAAAGTTAGAATAAGGGCTAGAAAAAAATGTAAGTTTAGCAAAAAATTGAAACCTATTTTGAGGATTTGTGTTCACTGGAATCTCTGTGATACGTTCAGGTATATAGTAAGCTTGGGTTCGGGTTAGGTTTAGGGTAAGATAAGGTCTAGGACTGACAGTAACATTAGAATTCCAATCAGAAATAGGGCTTGATTTTAGATAGGAAGAGAGATTTTCATGTATTCAGGGTTATTTTTATTATTGTAGGGTTAACATTAGTATTAGGGTAATTTTTAACGCCAGGACTGGGGTGAGGCTTAATAAAAGGATAATGGGTAGGGTAAAAACCAAAATTACTGTACCTTTTATTATTTAGAAATAGTTAAGCCTATACCACTGGTGGCTCATGACTATTCCTAGATGAGAAGGCTGAGATATGAGGATCACAGTTCAAAGCCAGACCAAGCAAGAAAATCTAAGGGGCTCTTATCTACAAGTAAACAACACAGTGAAGCTGTGCCTCAAGTGGCAGAGCGCTATCCTTGAGCAGAAAAACGAAAGTCAGAACTTGGGCCCTGAATTCAAGCTTCAAGCCTTGTACCCCTTCCCAACACCGAACACACACACACACACACACACACACACACACACACACACCACCACCACCACCACCACCACCACCACCACTATTAAAGCAGACAGATAGATGTAAAGGAGTTTTTCATATCTGAATGAGCTGTATAGCGCTGAATGAGTTATGCAAATGGATAGAAGAATACCATTTCACATAAGCAAAGTGGAAGAGAGTCACGGAAGAGCCTGTCTTTGTTCCGCACCAAGTGCAGTTGTCACATGGGTAGAATGAGCCAGCAAACGAAAAATAACCAGATTTCATTTTTCAACATTTCTATTGGGCCCCATGTTAGATAGAGTGGTGGTAGTAGACAGTGGACTTCCAAAGCCATGTGGAACAGTTTGTTTAAACTAGCTCAGCCCAAGAGAGAGAGAGAGAAGAGAGAGAGAGAGAGAGAGAGAGAGAGAGAGCAGAGAGAGAGAGAGAGAGAGAGAGAGAGGAGGGAGGGGGGGAGGGAGAGAGAGAGAGAAGCTTTTCAAAATGAGGCAGAGAAGTAGGAGCTACTGAATTATCCTAAGCAGCCTGTTTGAAAGGGACTTATTTAACGAAGCTTGTTTTAACTTGTCCATCTTTTGTAAGGATGCATGCACTTCTCAAGAGACGTTCTGTGACTGGGTTTTGTTTTTGTGAACTTAGTGAATAGGATTTCAACTTCTTAGCTTCTTTTTTTTTTCTTTTCAGAAACTACAAACGCAATCAACTTGAGTAGAAGCCATTCAATTGGCCTCCGCTTTTTCTGAATGCAAGAAAGAAGCTACTTTTCCTCCCCTTCGTTTCATTCCAGCTGAGCCCTGTGCTGCAAACATCTCATGCTGAAATCAGTGCCTTTTAAAAACTTCAAGGGGCTTGAAAGCTCCCAACCTGCTCAGAGGTGAACTGGCTCCCAGAGATCAGCCCCAAAGCACCCTATTTGCACTTCCTCTGCTGTAAAGCGTCTCTAGTCCTTTATCCACAGGGCCTCATTATGAAAGTTCTCTTGCTATGAAACGCCAGACCAGGGTGGGTCTTCTCTTTGGTACTTCAGCATCAGCATGGCTCTCCATTTCACTCACTGAAAAGAACCCTAGCCACTGGCTGCAGTCTACTGCAAGATCAAGAAAAAGCTGGTTCTCTTCAGTGAAGGGAGAGAGTTAATTGCTCTCCCCTCCCCTCAAGTGCTGCTCACAACCCCTCCTGTTTCCTGTGAGCCAGCACTGGTTTCTGTTACCTTTCTCCAAGAGAAGAATCCTACTGGGTAACACTGCACAGATAGAGAAGAAAGAACTCCCAGGCACATATTTAAACATCGTTAAAGCAAAACAACACAGATTTCCTAAGAGCCTTGTGAAGGAAACGGGTCTTTAGTTTTAGCTTTCTTCCTTTTCATACACACAGTTTCTTAAAGCAATAGCCTTTTAGAAGTGGAAACATAAAGTGACTGCTTTCTGTTTATGGTATTAAAAGGCACTTTGCAATTAAGTGCACATGAGTCAAGTGTGAACCAACTGCTTAATGGCCTCAGCGTTGCTTCTATTTTCTCCATTTCTGACTCTGGCAAATGCATCCTGATGCAGGTCATTTTTACTCTAACCCTCCTCCCCCCTCATTCAGTTTTCATGGCAGTGATGAATCATTCTAGCTCTACCTATGAACATAGGGTCTGAAAATTCCTAGAAATGGAAAAGGATTGCTTTTTAAAGGTTTTAACCTTCTTCAAGTGTCCAAATTGCAATGTATTGTTCAGCTTACTTCCTTAAGGACTTCCGTGAATTCTGGCAGCTAACTAAAGTAACATCTAATACTTTTCCTTATGAAGTGATGGTTTCCTCTCAATCAATAGTTAAACTCCACAATAGTGACCAGTCTTGAGAGTAGGATTCGCATACAAAAAAAGCTTCCACCTGGATTTCTGGATTGGCCGAGCAGTGGTGATCACATGCCGTTCCCATTTACCTCTGCAGGCATGTACTAGCATTTTTCTAATAGCTTTAGAAATATTTGCAAACCCAAATCCAATTGATTTTTCACTGTTACAGCTCCAGCAGCATCAAACTGAAGCCAACTCTATGAGAGTCAAAGGTAATTTTCCTAAAACTCTAAAGAAAAGCTCCTTACAAGATATGTATGTGATGCCTCTTTAAAACAGCATCATTTAAGGACTATCAATGACGTCAAAGACAATATTTTTCTAACCTCTTTGGTCAATGTAATAATTTATGTATTTTAAGATCAGTAGTAAATGTTTTTGATAATCAGGAAAATGAGCTAACGTTTCCTTTGGAGAAGAAAAGAAGGCATTGTTTTTCATTGTGGTTGTTTTTTGTTGTTTTTGGTTTTTGTTTTTCTTTCTTAGAGTCTTTAATAATTTGATAATATACCATTTAAACTCTAAGACACAGATATGGATAGTGCAAAATATTTCCTTTTAAAAATGATTTTGTTATTGTGAGGGTGATATACAGTGGGGTTTCAGTTACATTCATCAAGTAATGGGTACAGTACTTCTTGAACATTGTTACCCTTCCCATGTTTTTCTCGTAAACCTTGAGGATGCACTCAAGATAAAGCTTCCAGAATTCTTGCCATCTGGGTGAATATTATCTCCCTACTATCAAGTCATTTTGTCTTCCACTTCACCTCATATTCAATATTTCAAATATAAAATATTGTCATTAAACTTAGATTTCTGCTAATAAAGCAAAGTAATCCTGCAATGGATAGGATATGCAAGTTGATGATTTGGTAAACAAAAAGATTCTAGAAAAATCTGTTCACATTAGAGTGAGCACTTGGCAAAGTATAAGTAGTTGTGAGCTGCATTTCCACTCAAGGTTTTTAGTCTTATCCTATTGATGTCTATTGAATATAATTTGCAACATTTCATACTAGAAGGAAATATTCTGGATTTATGTTAGTATTAAAGTAAAAAACTAATCACTGTGATAGAACAAGGAGATACTTAATACTGATAGGCTGGAACCAAACAACAGAGCCACCTTCACTGCCTTTGATGGCTAATGATGTAGCACAAGATCTAATTCGAGTTCTTAGAATATCCAAATGCTTGTCAAATTGAATTGAAACCAGCATCCTTGTAATACATCTCTCTGATGACAATCCGTGACAAATGGCCTTGAATGTAGTCAGAAGTTAAGAAGACTATTTTCTTCATTTTTTTAAACCTACTACTCAATTCCCTTCATCTCCAGCTAACTGGTTAGGAGTTTTATGTTAAGAGGGAAAAAATGTACATTTCTTTCTACATCTCTTTGTTTGGGCATGCTGTCAGCTCTGGCTTGTCACCTTGTCATACAAGCTTGGATCCAGAGCAGGTGCTCAGCAGTCAGGAAGAAAGGGAATCCTCTGTATTGGACAGAAGGATCCCTTTAGTGTGAATTAGGTAACTGGCACAAGTACAAGTACTAGAGATCATCCTCTAAGCTCCTGCAATTGCCATTCCCTAAGTAATTCTAGTTGGGAGAGATTCATATGGGAATAGTCAACTTTGAGAAATTATATTTGCTACCCACTCATTGCTTCAATTAGGATTCACTGAGCTCCTTTACTCACTTTCAAGCATTGTGCTAGGTACAATCATTTTAAACACTCAACAAGGTACTACCTCCCCATGCTTTATAGTACAGCAGAAGAGGTAGATCTTAAACAAATAGATGTATAGGTAAATACAGGTAAATAGAATCTAAAAACAAGAGAGAAAAGAATAAGGTTGTTTTCCCAAGTTGTTAGATCAGTTCACATTCCCACCACCATGCTAACTGAAATGAACTCCAAGATATGGGAAAAAGAGGGGTTTTGTTGTTGTTGTTGTTGTTGGTGGTGGTGGTGGTGGTGGTGGTGGTGGTGGTGGTGGTGTCATTGTTTTATATACTGAGTGAAGTTATTTCTTCATTTCTTCATTTGGTTTAGCCCCTGTTGTCTGTTGTCACTGTTTTTGATTTTGGTACTGCCTGTGTGTGTGTGTGTGTGTGTGTGTGTGTGTGTGTGTGTGTGTGTGTGTGTGTGTGAGAGAGAGAGAGAGAGAGAGAGAGAGAGAGAGAGAGAGAGAGAGAGAGAGAGAGAGACAGACAGAGAGAGAGAGGGGGGGGGATTTGGAGATGGGAAGGGGAGAGGAATAACAAAATGGTAAGACAAAGGTACATGGGTGGACCAATACAAGAGCAATACTCACAAGACACCATTGGAAATAAATTTTGCAACTTAGGGGGAGGAAAAGTGGGAGAAAACAAGCGAGGGGATAAGAATGTTCTACAAGAAATGTGCTCATCACCTTACTTATATAACTTTAATCTATACATCACCTTTAGAATAAAACAAAATATTTTTTAAAAGAATGAGATTGCTATGGACAAATGAAAACATAAAGGTATCATAAAAGAAACTAGATGATTTGATTTACACTAAAAAGTTAAAGAAACTCACCATGGAGGCAATATCCAATTTAGTTACTCACAATGCTATTTGGGATTTCAGAGTCTGTCTTTCCAATTTTGTGCTTCCAGTCTGTAGCTATGCTGTAGTCTGTACATGGCTACAATAATCCACTCATGTCTACCTCTTCAGCTTCTTGTCCTGGCTCATGTTGTCGCCATTTTCATTATCAGAAACACTGACTATTTCCTAGCTTCCCCTGGAAATTCTGCTCGTCTCAGCTATAGCTGCCTCTAGGAGATCTCTTGAGTCTCCCCCTCATAAAACAATTCTGTCATGTTGTCTCCATTTTTACTCTCAGAAACATTGAATTTTTCCTAGCTTCCCCCGGTAATGTTGCTCATCTCAGCTATAGCAGCCTCTAGGAGATCTCTTGAGTCTCCCTTCATAAAGCGATTTTGTGTGGCTCAGCTTAGGGCACATTCATGTTTTATTTTTGCATGCCAAAATGGTTGGATGTCAGTAATTTCATATGGCTCAGCCAATAAACCATTTGAATAGCAGCTGTGCCATGACCTCCATTCATAAAGTGACTACAGTGAGCATGTGACTCCTGACCTCGTGTGATATGGTGACACAGCATGATGCCTGCCTGCACTCCTACAGCAAACTGCACCCAGCCTTAAAACTAACTCCATAATTCAGTATTTTTCCTCTGGTATACTTAGCAAGTAACAAAGAGCTCTGCATCGTAACACTAAAGGTACTACTGTTTATTAAGCTTTTAAGTGCCAGATACGTTATCTGTAACCTGTAAGTAAATAACACAAGTCAACTAATTCAACAAGTAAGAAACTGAGGCTTAAAATTTAAGCAATTAATGTGAGTCTATACTACATTAAAAGATAGCAAAGCTTAGATTTAAGATATACTCTGCTTCTAAATTTCCTAAGCTTGCGATCATGCTGTGCTAGATTTCACTCTTTGCTCTCAATCATTCATTCATTCATTCTTTTACTCAGGTATATAAATTGCTAAATTTCCCATTGGTGTTATTCGATTTCAAGGAACTTCTAGTTTAGTGAGGAAAATAAACATTAAAAGTTACAAGTCACACAAACTAGAATGGACATTTAAAAACCTAGGAGATTATTATGGAAAAATTACTAGAATTATTATAATTATTATTATAATTATCTCTAAAAATGAATTCTCCCTTTGAGAAAACTAGGCTATGATCAATAAATAAATAAATATATAGGTTGATGCATATAGATAGGCAACTCCCAACTGCTTGTTAATGCCTTTTTAGCTTCTAGCTATTTGGGGCTTGAGTACTACCACCTAGAGTCAAGATCAATTCTGAAACTGATTCTATGAAGTGATATGGTGACTAACAAACCCTAAACTGTAGACTCTGAACAGGTTGCTCAGTGAATTCTTTGTCCTCAGAGGGAGCTCTGGTTCATCTCTCAGCAAGATATTCGAACAGCTGTTGGAAGTGAATCTGTTGTACCTGGAACGTGGATTAAAACTTGAGGAGTTGTGGTATAGAGATGTCAAGAGAATGATTAATGACAAATTGAAGATGATGTATAACTCTAAAGAAATCCCATGTATTCATAAAACCAAGCGTAGCTGAGGTGTTATTTCAGAAGCCCAGATCCCTGCATTTATTCTACTCCACAACTAAACTCTTCCTAGAGGACAAAGGATAGCATATGTTTTATTTTGTTTCGCCTCAATTTTCAGAAAAGTCTATGAATGCTACTTCACGTTATGGATAAGAATTTTTCAAAAGTGGAATCTCAGAAGCAGAGCATCTGGAATAAGAAGACACCTAAATAATAGAAGAAACCCTTTGAAAAGATTTTGGTGACATTCCATCGAAACTTGTGGTAGCATTACATTAAACTGTAACCTCATTAGTACACCATAACTCTTATTATAGAAACACCTCCTTACAAGACACATATTGCACCCAAAAAACAAATATTTTTTTGAAAGTGAAAGGTTGGAATAAAGTTTATCAAGCTAACAGCCCCATAAACAGGCTGGAGTTGCTATCCTCATATCAGATAAAATAGACTTCAAGCTAAAATTAGTGAGAAAAGACAAAGAAGGTTATTACATACTAATAAAGGGATCTCTCCTCCAGGAGGACATAAATGTCCTAAACATCTACTCACCTAATCCCAGAGCACCAAACTTCATCAAGCAAACTTTACTTTCATGAAAACCACACATAGAATGAAACTCAGTGATTGTTGGTGACTTTAACACACCACTCTCACCTATGGACAGATCAACCAGGCAAAAACCCAACAGAGAAACCTCAGAATTGAACCAACTGTACAGACCAACTAGATCTAACAGACATCTGCAGATTATTTCACCCAGTGACATCACAATATAGGTTTTTTTATGCAGCCCAGGGAACATTTTCCAAAATAGACCACATTTACAGCATAAAACAAATCTGAGCAGTTTCAGAAACACTGAAATTATTCCCTGCATTCTCTCAGACCACAAGGGCATCAAGTTGGAACTGTACACCAATCTCCACCAACGAAAACCCTATAACTCATGGAGATTGAACAACACATTGCTGAATCACCAATGGGTCATCGAAGAGATCAGAACAGAAACTCAACAGTTTATGAAATTTAACAAAGAGGAACACACAAAATACCATCTCCTTTGGAACACAGCAAAGGCAGTACTGAGAGGAAAATTTATAGCTCTCAGTGCTTACATTAACAAATTGGAAATATCACAAACCAACAATTTAATGTTGCATATTAAGCTCTTGGAAAAAGAGCAACAAACCAACCGTATTCCCAGTAGAAGGAAGTAAATTATTAAAATCAAAACAGAATTAAATAAATTGGAGTCCAAAAATTATAGAAAGAATCAACAAAACAAGTTGATTCTTTGAAAAAATTAACAAAATTGACAAACCCTTAACAAATCTTACCAAAAAAAGAAGGGAGCATACCGAAGTAAACAAAATCACAGATGAGAATGGTAATATCATGACAGAAATTACCAAGATCCAGAGCATCATAAGGGAATACTTTTCAAACCTTTATGCCAACAAATTTGAGAATGTAGAAGAAATGAAAGAATTTCTAGCCAAAATTAACATACCCACACTAAACCAAGAAGACCTAATCCAACTAAACAGACCTATTTCAAGTGCTGAAATAGAACTGGCAATAAGAGACCTTCCATCCAAGAAAAGCCCAGGGCCAGATGGATTCACAGCTGAATTCTATAAGGTCTTTAAAGCAGAGCTCACACCAATACTCCTCAAGCTCTTCAATGAAATTGAAAACTAAGGCTCTTTGCCAAACTCATTCTACATATCCCTCATCCCAAAACCAGACAGAGATTCATCAAAGAAAGAAAACTATAGACCCATTTCTTTGATGAATATTGATACAAAACTTCTAAACAAATTACTGGCCAATCGCCTTCAGCAATTCATCAAAAAATTATACACTATGATCAAACAGGATTTATTGCAGGGATGCAAAGCTGGTTCAACATACGCAAATCAATTAATATAATTCAACACATCAACAGAAGCAAGGACAAGAATCACATGATTGTCTCAACAGATGCAGAAAAGGCATTTGACAAGATCCAACACCCCTTTATGCTAAAAGCTCTGGAGAAACTAGGAATCCATGGAACAGTCCTCAGTATAATAAAGGCTGTGTATGACAAACCCACAGCTAGCATTATACTTAATGGCTAAAGCCATTCCCTCTGAAATCAGGAATAAGACAAGGATGCCCACTGTCGCCACTCCTCTTTAACACACTATTAGAATTCCTAGCCAGAGCAATAAGGCAAGAAGCAAGTATAAAGGGGATCCAAATACAGAAAGAAGAAGTGAAACTTTCCCTCTTTGCAGATGACATGATTCTGTATTTAAAGAACCCTATAGACTCCACTCTCAAGCTCCTTGAGCTGATTCAAAACTTTGGCATGGGTGCACCCCTGGTTCCACCATCCTGTATCTTCTGCCTCTCAGAATCTTCCTGCCATCTCGTGGGAACCTCCTACTCCAGCATCTGAGGCACCTTCCATCCTTTCAGATCAGGAACTGCACAGGAAAGAAACAAATAAAAAACCTTTAACATTCTCTTACCCCGCATATAACTTAAGGCGAGCAAAAAGAAAAATTAATTTTTAACCATGAGGGAAATTGTGCACATCCAATCCGTCAGTGTGGCAACCAGATCGGTGCTAAGTTCTAGGAGGTTATCGGCGATAAACACGGCATCGACCCCACTGGTACCTACCACAGGGACGGTCACCTGCAGTTGGATCTCATCTCTGTGTACTACAGTGAAGCAACGGGTGGCAAATATGTTCCTCGCACTATCTTGGTGGATCTAGAACCTGGCACCATGGACTCTGTGCGCTCAGGACCCTTTAGCCAGATCTTCAGACCAGACAACTTTGTTTTTGGTCAATCTGGAGCAGGCAACAACTGGGCCAAGGGCCATTACACAGAGGGGGCTGAGCTGGTTAACTCAGTCTTTGACGTGGTGCGAAAGGAGGCGGAGAGCTGTGACTGCCTGCAAGGATTCCAGCTGACCCACTCCCGGGGTGGCGGCACAGGCTCTGGAATGGGCCCCCTGATCATCAGCAAGATCCGTGAAGACTATCCTGACCGCATCATGAACACCTTCAGTGTAGTACCCTCACCCAAAGTGAGCCCTAGAATGCCACCCTCTCTGCCCATCAGTTGGTAGAGAATACTTCTGAGACCTACTGCATCGATAACGAGGCCCTTTATGACATCTGCTTCCGCACCCTTCAGCTGACCACAACAACCTACGGGGACCTCAACCACCTCATCTCTGCCACCATGAGCGTTGTCACCACCTGCCTCTGCCTCCCCGGCCACCTCAATGCTGACCTCCGCAAGCTGGCAGTCAACATGGTGCCCTTCCCACGTCTCCACTTCTTCATGCCTGGCTTTGCCCCTCTCACCAGCCGTGGAAGCCAGCAGTATCGGGCCCTCACTGTGCCTGAACTCACCCAGCAGGTCTTGGATGCCAAGAACCTGATGGCTGCCTGTGACCCGCACCATAGCCGGTACCTCATCGTGGCTGCCGTCTTCCTTGGCTGCATGTCCATGAAGGAGGTAGATGAGCAGATGCTCTATGTGCAGAACAAGAATAGCAGCAACTTCGTGGAATGGATCCCCAATAATGTCAAGACAGCTGTCTGTGACATCCCATTTCATCACCTCAAAATGGCAGTCACCTTCATTGGCAACAGCAGAGCCATCCAGGAGCAATGTCATTCTTTTTTTTTTTTTTTGCCAGTCCTGGGCTTGAGCTCAGGGCCTGAGCACTGTCCTTGGACTTTCTCAAGGCTAGAACTCTACCACTTGAGCCTCAGCGCCACTTCTGGCTTTTTTTCTATGTATGTGGTACGGAGGAATCGAACCCGGGTCTCCATGCATGCTAGGCAAGCACTTTAACCACTAGGCCAAACTCCCGGCTCCCCAATGTCATTCTTCAAAGAGATAGAAGAGGCAATCCAAAATTTCATATGGAACAATAAAAGACCCCGTATAACAAAAACACTTCTTAGCAGAAAGAACAGCACCGGAGGAATTTCAATACCAAACTTTAGACTCTATTACAGAACAGCTTGGTACTGGTACAAGAACAGGCCTGAAGACCAATGGAATAGAACTGAGGACCCAGATATTAACCCACAGACCTATGGCCACCTAATCTTTGATAAGGGAGCCAAAAAAATAGAATGGAAGAAAGACTGCCTCTTCAAGAAGTTGTGCTGGCAGAACTGGTTAAGAGCATGCAGAAAACTAAAGTTGGATCCTTCTTTGTCACCCTGCACTAGAATTAACTCCAAATGGATCAAAGACCTCGAGGTAAAAGCTGACACACTGAAAACTTTACAAGTAGGAATAGGAGATAAACTAGACCTCCTTGGCACGGGTCGAAACTTTCTTAAAAGGGCCAAAAAACACAACAAATCAGAGAAAGTATGGATAATTGGAACTGCATTAAACTGTAGAGCTTCTGTATGGCAAAGGACATAGCTAGCAAATTAACTAGAAAGCCTACAGAGTGGGAGAAGATCTTCACTAACCACAACAGACAAAGGCCTCATATCTAAAATATATCAACAGCTCAAAAAATTGAATCACTCCAAAACTAATCTCCAAAGGAAAGAAACAACCATCCCATTAAAAGATGGGCCAAAGACTTAAAGAGAGTCTTCACTGAAGAAGAAACAAAAATGGCCCATAGACACATGAAGAAATGCTCGACTTTTCTGGCCATAAAAGAAATGCAAATCAAAACAACGCTAAGATTCCACCTCACTCCAGTTAGCATGGCCATAATCAAGAAATCTAATAACAGATGGTGGAGGGGATGTGGCCAGGAGGGATCACAACTACACTGTTGGTGGGAGTGCAAACTCATTCAACCACTATGGAAAGCAGTATGGCAGTTCCTCAAAAGACTAAACATAGAACTCCCCTATGACCCAGCAATTCCACTACTTGGCATTTAGCCAATCATCCAGAAACAAGAACATAGTAAATCCACTAGCACAATGATGTTCATTGCAGCACAATTTACCATAGCAAAATATGGAACCAACCCAGATGCCCGTTGATGAGTGGATCAACAAGATGTGGTATTTATACACAATGGAATTCTATGCTGCTGTCAGAAAGAACAACACCACCCCATTTGTAATGAAATGGAAAGACTTACAAAAAATCATATTAAGTGAAGTAAGCCAGACTCAACGTTTTCCCTCATTTATCATAATCTTTAGAAACCTTGAGCTCTCCTATCAGAGATTTACAATAGGACTAAACCTAGATACATAAGGCCATATAGTGTGACACTAAATGAAAGGACCTCCAGGATATAGAAAAAAAAGCCATATAATGAGTGATTGCTGTCCTTTACGTACTATGTTATCTCTCATCTCTTTTGCTGTCTCTTGGTTATCTCATATTGTTATAGTATTTCTGATATATTGTATGTATGTGGTTTGGGTTATTTGAAATTGGATAGGGAAGGGGAGAAAACAAGATGAGGGGTGGAGGTGGGGGGAGGGAAATGGAGACTAAGACATGAGAAAGGGTATCAATGTTTGTGAAGTAATGCACCTTCTATCTGGTGAATATAATGTAACCCTTCTATTAATTACAATTATAATAATAATATATGGGAAAAAAGTCCTTCTCACAGAGAGGAAACATGACTCCCATGATATGAACAAATGCTATCAATTTCTGCCCTCAGAACAAATTATTTAGTGCTCCCTACAGCACTTAACTTGCTTATGTATTTACACTTTTTTAATAAAGTTTTAAAGGTGAACACTCAGGGCTCATTCCTGGAATCCTAACTGCTCAGGAGGCTGAGATCTGGGGCGCATAGTTTAATCCAGCCTGAGCAGGAAAGCCCATGAGACTCTTATTTGCAATTAATCACCTAAAAGCAAGAAGTGGAGCTGTGACTGAAATAGACTACTACCTCTGAGCCTAAAGACTCAGGGACAACACCCAGGCCCTGGGTGTTGTTTTAAAATTGCTCAAACCCCAATGCCAATGCACACTAAAAAATAAAATAAAATAAAACAAAAATAGATATTTAAGACTTAAACCTGCTTCGTGTAGGTTTTGTCTGAAATTTCTGGAGCCATCTAACAGAACTTTACTGAGGCTATAGATGCTGAGGGAAGGCACTAACTAGGCAGACAAGAATGAATCCTAAACACAGTTCCACGAGAAACAAGAATTCAAATATTCATTAGTTGATATGGATGCTGCCTATAGCATAGTTAATGCTCTTCAACAGCAGCGGAGTTAATGTGGTTACCTGGCAGCAAAACATTTCCAAAGAGACTGGCCTTTCTTCTCATTGACTCTTGATAACCACTGCCCAGGGGAAAGTGGTTTCTTCATGAACATCAATCAAGGCAAGAAAGGCGCCTTCCAGTCTCTTTGAAAGGAGATAATGTATGTGAAAGCTCTTCATCAACTATAAAGAAGTATACAAATGTAAAGAATTTTTATTATTGCTTTAAAAGGGAGATGGAATAAAATTACTGCTGTTTGTTTTAAATGTTGCCATACAGCCTACACAGTATAGCTCAAATAAGTTTTGCTTCTCTTTCCATTTGTTCTGCATAGACATTTGGTAAAACTTCTTTTTAAAGGGTGTGGCTTAGATTTTATATTCACCTTGATAATTTAACTTTCTGTTTCTCAAATTTTAAAAGAGTTTTCTTTAGTGCTTCTTGGATAGATAGCTTATTTGAAAATGACAAAGATTCTAAGACATGTGGACAATGACATGTAGTTTATCCTAAAGTAAATATAATCCTGTTAAAAGATCTACAGTCCATACAGCTGCTATATGCTAGAAATTCCTAGGACTTCAACATGTATTATCTTAATCCATATAACCAATCCCTACCTAACTTACAGTTGCAGAAACACTGAAAAACTCTGAAGGTTGCAAACCTAATTGTAGACAGATCTCAGAATCCAAGCCAGCTGTTTCATCCAATTGGTCTCCATATCTTCAAGGAAATAATATTTAAAATGTATAGATGAAAGTCATACTACCTATCACTTTCATAATGATTTCCATGTGCAGCACTTCCATAAAAGAACAGGTTCTAATATGGATTTCAATAATATGTTCTTATTTGGAAAATTGCCATTAACTATTATCTAAGCCTTATCCTATTTAACTTTCTCATTTTTTTCTATTTTTCTTTTTGATTTATTTTTTTTGCCAGTCCTGGGCTTGAGCTCAGGGCCTGAGCACTGTCCTTGGACTTTCTCAAGGCTAGAGCTCTACCACTTGAGCCTCAGCATCATTTCTGGCTTTTTTCTATGTATGTGGTACCGAGGAATAGAACCCAGGTCTTCGTGCATTCTAGGCAAGCACTCCACCACTAGGCTAAACTCCCGACCCATCTCACTTTTTTCTATAAAAACTTGGAACTTTTTAAGTCTTTCACATTATTTTGTCAATGGTAGTGTTTCTAGTTGCATCATCCCCCCTTAAGTAACATTTAAAAACCTGAGATTTCTGTAAAATTACCTTTATAAAAAAGAATTAAAGTTACCTATGTTCAAAAATTAAGTAAACATTTTTGACTCTTTGAAAATATATCTATAATACATTATCTATAAAATAATGAGATTGGGCTACAGCTTGCAGGAAGGAGTACACCTGTGTTTCTATATTCCCCCTGCAAATAACAGTTTTACCACTCTGAAAATTATATATAAAATGAATGTACAAAGACTCTGACAGATGGAAAACTCATTAGTGACTTTAAGCCCAACACACAACAGACCCATATATCACTAAGTATTTATTTGATAATGCCACTGAAAACATGGGACCTCATTCACTTGATATACATTGAGCAGTAGCCATGTGTTCCAGTGGATAACTTGACTTCTAGGGGTAAAATATTCACATAATAGCAAACCACAGACACTAATCCACATGACAGATATGCAGACTTCCATCTAAGGCTTCCTGGGTATGCCACTTCTTCCCTGGATTGACCACACCATCAGGAAAGTATAAAAGATAACATGAATGTTCATGACTGTTCTGTACACTCAGGGAAAGGATGGGTGAGAATATAACTTCCAGTTTCTATGTGCTAAAGATACATGCACTCTCCATAGTGAATGGTATGCAACTGTCAAAGAAGAGGAGGGTATGTCATCATGGTTAAGAGGGTAGAGGACAGAAGAAGTCAGACAAGATTCAAACAAGTGGCTGTGTCTGAGGGATGTTTCGAAGGATGAGTAAGAATTCTCTTGGATGACTAGGTCAAGGCCCCTGGGCCTGAGGAATCAATAGTACTATTATTCTCTTTTGTGAAGGACATGATGAGAAAGGGAAATCTCAAGGTCAGAGCATCTTAAGAGTGAAATTTTGTCCACCAAAATTTACACACTGAAATCCAACCCCTAATGCCTCCAAATATGATTTAGATAGATAGATAGTTAGATGGTAGATAGATAGATAGATAGATAGATAGATAGATAGATAGATAGATAGATCAGCTAGGTGCTGGTGGCTCGCTCTTGCAAACCTAGCTACTCAAGAGGCTGAGATCTGAGGGTCTTATCTTGAACAGAAAGAAGCCTATGAAACTCTGATCTCCAGCCAACTATCAAGAAAGTCAGAAGTGATTCTGTTGCTTAAATGGTAGAGGGCTAGCCTTAGGCAAAAATGCTCAAGAAGAGCACCCAGTCTTGAGTTCAAGCCCCACAAATACAAAAAATACATACACAGAGAGCAGATTTGAACGCAGTGATAAACATGTGTGCAGGAAGATTGCTTGTGAACATGAAAGCAGAGATCCAGGTAATGAATGTATAAGCCAAGGTTCACCCAGCATCAACAGCCAGGAGAGAAGCATGGAACAGACTCTGCCACTCAGCCCTCAAAAGAACCAACCCTTGACTTTACACTTTTAGCCTCCAGAACTGTGAGGCAGTGAAGTTCTGCTGACTAAACCAACTCTGCCGTGGTACTTTGTTATGGTAGCTCTACAGAACTAGAGACATGGGGGAAAACAACGAGATTTTCCTGCATTCTAGAAAGTGGATATAAAAAAGAAAAGGTTCACTCCACTAATTAAGTAGTACCAGCTAGAGAAAATCAATTTTTAACTTTTAAGCATTTTGCAAACATAACCAAACAAGCACTAACTTGATAAACAAGGTCATTCAAAGTAAAATGATGTGGCTGAAAATTATGTAGAAGAAATATAATCAGTTCTCAAAACATATCACCTTCTAGTAATTTTACATTTTATTATGATTGATGCTCATAGAGCAATTTATATCTTTTATTTCTGTGATGGAAATACTTTGTGGTATGTGACTATCCCTACCCAACTCCATCACTGGGGTCATCATGAGAGTAGCTTGAAATCAATCCTGGTGGGATCATTCACACCATGAAAATCAGTAACTGCTACAAATTTGAGCTTTGAGCCCCTGGAGAGCTGATTGTTAAACATTTACCAGTTCATCAAGGCTTAGAGAAAACTGATGGCTGGGCTAGTAAAGCTTATGTTTCCTTTCATTGACTCTAGACAGGTCCACCCAGTGCCTCCAAACCCAGAGCCTTCTGACTCTTCGGCTTTCTCTCTGAGCCAGGGATCACTGGACGGCTTTGAGCTCTTCTGTCCACTCACCTGTCACTCTGCTGTCACTCAGCCTTTGGTCACTCTGGTCCTGCATGAGCCAGGTCTACTGCATTCATTTGACAAGGCAATGTGCATGAATTAATGAATGCATGAATGAATGAATATTCAGAAAGTATTTCCAGTTCAGGATCTCATTACTGTTTAATTCTTACAATGTATAGGTGAAAGCTACTATTTATGATTTGCAGGGTGACAAATATGCTGCTAACCTCTTAGGTTAATGTGCAGTTAATTTTTGTGAAGGCACTTTGAAAATAAATGTTACATACCTATGACAGATGATTGTTATTATTACAGTAGCTGAAACAACCTTGAAGACACATCTGTGCATGTTTCCAAAAGACCCAGAAATAACTAACATGCACTGGAAATTTGAATTGAAACAGAACATACCATACTATAAATTATTTACCATATATTTATATAGGAAACACATTTTGAGTTGACTTAAAGATAATTGTTTTACACAGTATGTAAACATAACTATTAAGTAATTATGATATAAAAACAAACTGAAAATAATTGTATAGTTGTAGCAGCATTGAAATGTAAACCCTTAGATGCAGAGAACAAACTTCCTAGTAATTATACTTCCCATTAAACGCTAACATCCAAATGATATCTAATCTTCAGGCTACAAATAAGCGTGTAATACTACAAATACACTCTAATTACATGGCTGTTTTTCCCCTGTAAAAGTAATAAGATGAACTACAAGCAGTGTTGCAAATTCCAATGAAGAATTTTATTCAGATTCTAATGAAATATGCCAGGTGAAACTTATGGCTTAATACCTCCTCATTTCTATCTTCAGTACCAATGAATTTTACTACTTAGTTCCAGATGTCAAAGTTTGTATCCTAATATTATTATCATTATTTGACACTACTGATACATAATGAGAACTGACTTGATACGCAGTTAAAGCCTGAAATACTACTGAAACAAAATGTGTATCTCTCTGGTAGAATTCTAATAAAGTAACTAATTTCTCCACCTTAAATCTTTGGGAGATAACTTTATCATTTTACCTTTCTACTTAGGCATCCATATAGAGGCATAATTTTGTTTGTTATTATTATCATTTTAGTTTCAACATCAGCACATATTTTTTACTTGAATTTCTCTTTGAATGTTCTGATAGTCTGTACATGGTACAGTGATTTCATCCTAATGAATGGAAAAGTATATATTTTGAATGAGTGAGTGAATAAACTGTTGAACTGTTTATAAATCCCAACTTATTTCCTGCAAGTAAATAAAGTCAAATACCTCTGCCTTTTTCATTGAGTTGATAAATATTCTTGAGAATTTTCCTACATAAATTAGATGTGTTCTATTCTAAAATCTTCAAACATTGAAGTGGTTGTCTCTATGATTTTGTCTTAACAGAAAATTCCTATCCTCTTTCATGACTTTAAGAATGCACACACTCGGGACTGGGAGTTTGGCCTAGTGGTAGAGTGCTTGCCTAGCATACACGAAGACATGGGTTCAATTCCTCGGTACCTTATACATAGAAAAAAGCCAGAGTGGTGCTGTGGCTCAAGTGGTAAAGCTCAAGCCTTGAGAAAGTCCACAGACAGTGCTCAGGTCCTGAGCTCAAGCCCAGAACTGGAAAAAAAAAAAGGGAATGCACACACTCATGTAATCCACATCAGGAACTGAATTAGGAGGGAATCCAAAATGTACATTAATAATTAATGCAAAAAAGAACTAAGGCAAAATGGGACCTGAAAGGAAGAGGTTAACAATGATGTGGGACCTCAAACCTTTGTGCTTTGTGTGGGTTTCCTCTACTTTAAAAATGAATAGTTATGAGCTCAACTCAACCATTCTACCATATTTTATTTCTTTACATTAACATAATTTAGTGACTAATATTTTTGAGCACAAGTTTTTGTATTTATATCTACAAATGAAAAGAAAAGCGGTGTGTCAAATGGTTTTTCTGGAACTGACATCTAGAGATAACTGGAGCAATATTCTAGACCTCCATGCCAGTGCCACATGAGATCCAAACTCTGACTTCTCATAAATCTCTCCAGCTGGGCCTGTTTTCTCTTCCCAACATTCGGCACAAATGCTTCCATTTCCTATAACATCTTGAGTTTTCCTGACTCCAATCTTAGATAGCTTGAAAAGTCTACACACCCAACATCACTCGAGTGAGTTCATTTTTATTCTTTACTTTAGATATTTTGCTGATATTTTTCTTTACTATCTCTACTTGTCTACATCCTAACCCTCAATGTTATATCTAACACAGAGAAACAAGTAGTGAACAATGTTTGATCAAATGACATTCCTAGAGTTCTTAAAAAGATTCCTAGGTAAACTTTTAGCATTTAGAGATATTTTGTAACTGTTAGTCTGAACAGAAATAGATAAATCCAGCTTTTTTGCCAATCCTGGGGCTTGAACTCAGGGCCTGGGCACTGTTCGTGGGTTTTTCTCAAGGTTAGCACTGTATCCTTGAGCCACAGCACTACCTCCTGGCTTTTTTGTGTGCATGTGGTACCAAGAGATCAAACCCAGGGCTTTGTGCATGCTAGGTAAGCACTCTATCACTAGGCCACACTCCCAGCCTCAAATCTAGCTTTTTTACAGGACATAAAAACCTTAAAATTCACTTATGATTGAAACTTCCGGATACCAAAATGTAAGTGGAAATATGGTTCACTTGATCCTCAGATTGCTCTCTTCCTCATTAGCCTTCTTTTCCTAGAAGATACAATAATTTGAAAGGGTCTTGCTTCCTCACTCAGCCTATGTTCTGGAGACAAGGTAGAAGGTTACTGCTCTGTTTCCACACACACTGCATTAAGAATCAAATTTTAATCCAAACAAATCCCAGTAGTTTTGAGGATATAATTTATTGTATATATTCATTTCTATTTACTCTGTTCTCTGTCACCTCAGTAAAAGAAGATTTAGGGAACCAAGAGTAGATTATTATGCAGTGTCTCACTTTCTCCTGAGTAACATAAAAAAAACCTAAACTTAAGAAGATAAAGAAGAGGGAAAGGAGGAGGGAAAAGAGAAGGAAAAGGAAAAGGAAGAGGAGGAAGAGGAAGAAGAGTTGTTCCTCTTTGTTACTACATCTCCTTCAAAATTTTAAAGGCAAACACTAGGTAAAATAAAATGCCTAGATCTGCTCTTAACAAAAGTATTCAAAACTCTCTTTTTCTTTCCTGCTTCCCTCTCTGTCTTCCTCCTCACTCTTCCAAAACAATAAACACCGCATATTTAGTATCTTAATTATCTTGCTAGCTGTTCTCTAACCAAACCTCCATTTTGCTCATAGCAGAAAGGCTACCTCCCACACATTTCCTAAGAATTTCATTTCTTTGTTACATTGTACATTTACTGATTCCACAACTTACAGATCCAAATTTTTGTCTGTGTTGTGTTTTTCTCATCCTTTCATCTCACATCTATCATCATTTTCTGCTCGTATATCTGTCCATTTGTCTTTCTTCCCTTTAATTTCTGGGCTACAGTCCCCAGATAGAAAATGAAATATTAGGTTTGTCAAGCGTATATCATTGTTTAAATGCCTGGAGATGATGGGTTAAACAGACCAATCAATGAAACAAACCTCTAGTGGCATGCACAGGCTTCATGGGATGTTCCCTTTGGCTCTTAAAGACCTAACAAGTCAATAACCTATTAATATCATATTCTGCCAGTCACCTGTATGCAGTTCACATGTGACATTTTAGGACAAATCTTTGTAGCTCATGGCGAATTAAACAAAGAAAGTTTGTAGCAAAAACCAAGCTAAAAATTTTAGGCTAAAGAAACTGAAAACATGAATTAAAGATTATATGATTGTAGCTGTAAGAAACACAGCAATTATTACCGCTACATCCTGAATAATACAAACACATAAAAAGATCCTAATTTTTAACAATGAATCTATTGTTTCTACATAATCAGGTATGTAATATTCTGAAAGAGTTAAATGTTTGCCATATAAAAAATGTAGAGTACTTGCCTACTGGGAAATTTACATTAAGAAGAGATGATCAAATAGAAAAGCAAAAACATGTTTAGATTGTTTTTATTTATTTATTTATTTATTTATTTATTTATTTATTCATTTATTTGGTGAGGGTACTGGTGTTTGAACACAAGGCCCTAAATCTGTCCTGCAGTCTTTTCACTTAAAGTAGGTACTCCATGACTTGAGCCATTGAGCCACCGCTCTACTTGGGGCTTTTTAACCAGAGAGAATCTTGTGGATCTTTAGAGATCCACCTCTTATGTAGCTTGGATTACAGACATAAACCACAAGCTATTTTTTTTCAATTTGTACAATGAAATGTCAAAATTTAATATTATAAGCCAGGTGCTGGTGGCTCAAGCCTATAATCCTAGCTACCCAAGAAGCTGAGATCTGAGGATCTTGGTTCAAAGCCAGCCCAGGTACTAACGTCCATGACTCTTATCTCCAAAAACCACCAGAAAACTAGAGTGGCACCGTGGCTCAAGTGGGAGGGTGCTAGCCTTGAGCTGCAAAGCTCAGAGCAACACGGGGACCAGAATTCAAGCCCCACAACCAACAAGAAACAAAGAAAGCACCTTACTTTCAGAAGGTTCACGTCTTGACTCTAACTCATATGTTTAATCCTGTTTCAGAAGGTAAAAATATGTATATAACTCGGTAATGCTGAAAGTTTTCCATCGTTGTATAAAATGTAAATAAGTAGTTCAGTTAGTTTCATTTCCAGAAATATAATTCTTAGCAGTATCAAAAGCAAAGATCAGATGTGTTTGCTAATATTGGAAGAATTTCCCAGTTTTGACATCATCCTTGACTCTTCAAGGTCAAGCATTCTCACTTGGTTTTGGAGTCTGACCAATGGCATTTCAAATCTCAGCTCTATTCCTTAGAAGTTATCTGAGTTGTTTTTTAACTTGATGTGTAAAGGGAAGGTATTAGTGTATGCCTCAATGGGTTTGATGAAGACAAAATGAAGTGCTATATCACAATGTTTATAGAGCATATTTCTTTGAAGCTGGCAGAGAGTAAGCATTCAATAAGTGAATGAGAATGATAGCTCATTCACCTTACTCTATTCATGCAAAGTGGTCTCAACAGAACTTGATCACATCTTTTTTAATCAAGTTTCACTTATAAATCTTGAGTTCATCTACCTATTTTACCATAGCACTGTCTTTTGAGCTGGGCATCATACAAGATCTACTGTGTGCGTGTGTGTGTGTGTGTGTGTGTGTGTGTGTGTGTGTGTGCATCTACACTCATATACTTTGGCATGTACTATTAGCTACATCACACACAGTAATATAATGAAGAATTATATTCCATTGTAGATTATAGCAGTGAGGTAAGCAATGAGAATATGTGGCATCTGTAGTGAAGTTGTGTCTTGAAAAAAAAATAAATGATGATCAGTAAAGTACCCCAAATTTCAAGGCAGATAGGTATCTCGTTTTCAGTCTATGTCCAGCATTTCTACAGCTTTTATTTTCTTCTTTACCCACTATAATTTTTACTCATTCAGGAAACAATTATAAACCACCTACTATGCTCAATACTGTAAAATGGATTTGAAATTTAATTGGGAGAACTGCTCTTCCCTCCTCCAGTACATTGACAACTCATTACTTACTCACTAGGTATATATTCAGAAGATTTGTCAGTAACTGAAATTGAAGTGTGATTTTTAAATAAAAACAATAAATAATAAACGTATATTATATTTTTTCTTTTTAACTATATTTCAGTTTTGCCCCAACTTTTGACCTATCCATTCTGAGCTACTTGAAATTCTACTCTTTCCCACTCTTTCTAAAACACGGCTCCCACTTTTAACTCTGCTAAAAAAAAAATCACCTGGGGAGATTTAAAATTCTCAATGCCCAGACAAATCATGATAGATTTTCAAGAGGTAGACCAAAATGTGAAAGGGTATCAATGTATGTGAATTAATGCACCTTCTATCTGGCAAATATCATGTAACCCTTTTACTAATTACAATAAAAAAAAAGAAAAAAAAAGAGGAAGACCAAAGTATCCATTGTGCTTAACTCTCCTAGGTAATCCCATTGTGTTGTCAACACTGGGACATTTTTTTCCTAATTCTTACTTTGCAGCTCCTTCCTTTTTCTCTAATACTTGTACAGCACAGCTCAGCTGTTCTTTATTTTTGCAAAATCTTCCCAAAATTCAGCCTGCTTTTCCACACTTAAGGTCATGTATTGGTTTATAGTGCTGCATAACAAATGAACATGAACTTAACAGTTTAAGACAATGTTTATTTTATAAGTCACAGTCCTGAATGCCAGAACCCCTACTATTCATGGTTTTATAAGGCTAAATGTGAGACTTCATCTGAGTTTGTTTTCATCTGGAATCTCAGTTATGATGAGATCCTCTTCCTTAATTTAGCAGAGGTTTTTTTCTTGCGTTTATAGAACCCTGGTCCTTCCTGTCTGGTCAGCAGGCAATGAGGAACTGCTAATAGTTCTGGGGACTGATCTCAGCTGTTTGCTTTATAGCTTCTTCCCTGAGCCCTTTCATACCACCTACGACTTCTCAAAGGGCCCAGTCTCCATAAGCTTTTCTTTTTAGATCAAATTCCATAGAAAATCTGCCGTTTGCTTAGCTCGTAAATAATAGGCATGCTACTCCATCTTATTCACTGATTCTACCCACATTACATTTGAGCTGCTTTGACACAGTGTGTATATATCAGAAAGTGAGATTCAAGGAAGCCATCTTAGAATTCTGACAACTAAGCCTCCTCACCCTCATCCTGGCCTCTACTTACCACAGAGCTTGTCACAGTCCTATTTCTCTTTCTAATTCAAGCTTCAAGCCATATTCATGGTTGTCTTCTCAACACAGGACTCAAAGCCTAGAATAGATTCCAGAGTCTCACCAAAGGTTTACAAAATATTCATACCATGCAAATTCATACCATTAGATCCTTTGCATATGAGAATATAGAGCAAGCACACATTTGGATAAAAGCCTGACCAATGGTCTGAAGAAAGATGAGACTAAGTCAGTAATTTCAAAAAATTAAGGAGAATTAGGAAAGGGGACTTCAAAAGAAAGCTAATAAACATAGCTGTATTTTTTACTTTGAAGCTTCTTAATTAATATCATTGTTTATAAAATCATTGTTGTTTGAAATTATACATGAATTTTTTCATACTTTATTGTCTTTGAACCCTGAGTCCTTTTCTACTTTGCATCCTTATTCGGATAGTTTTTAGAAGTCAGTTTTTCCTCATTTGGTCTACATGCCACCCAATACATCATTCATATGATATACAATATGTATGCAAGCCAACTGTAAGTAACTGATCTTTATGCAATGTTCATAAGGTTAACTGTTAATGCATCCTCTGCCTGGAGGATGTTGAGCACAGAGATACTTAGGGTGGGGAACTCGGCATTTACATTCTGCAGTCCCACCAACCCTTTGGCTTTGAATAACTCACTTCATCTTCAGTTTATCTATGTCCCAAATGGAGATGATTGTGTAGGAAATAAACTTTGAGAAGGAGTGGGGTCAGATTATGTGTGACAATTTGATAAAATTCCAACAGTGTACCCTCTTCAGTGCCATCCAACAGTCTAGTGAGGAGAAAAGAAAAATAAGTTACGTTCATAGGAACTAGTTGAAGAAAGATACAACCACCTAAAATTTTATTCTAATATGAAGATAAATGTCTAAGAAAAACTTATTCTGAGGTATGTGAAAAACAGGAACATGAGCAGAGTGAAAAACTACTTTATAAGTTGAATGTCAGTGGCTCATGCCTATAATCCTGGCTACTCAGGAGGTGGAGATCTGATGATTATGGATTGAAGCCAGCCAAGGTAGGAAAGTCTGAGACTCTTATCTCCAATTAGTCACTGAAAAAGCTGGAACTGTAGCTGTGCATCAAGTGGCAGAGAACTAGCCTCAATCAAAAAAGGATAGGGACAGTGTCCAGGACCTCAGTCAAGCCCCAAAATGGACAAACATACCCACAAAAAAATCTGTTTTAGCTGGGAACAGTGGATCATGCCTGTAATACTAGCTACTCATGAGGCCAAGATCTGAGGATTGCGGTTCAAAGCCAGGCAATAAAGTCTGTGAGATTCTTACCTCCAATTAACCACCAGAAAACCAGAAGTGGCGCTGTGGCCCAAGGGGTAGGGTGTTAGCCTTGAGATGAAGAGCTCAGGGACAGTGCTCAAGACCAGAGTTCAAGCCAAAAAAAAAATCTATTTTATCTAGACCCTAACAGAAGAATGTTCTTAGTTATATGGATACTAGAAAAATCTTTATGTTCTATAGTTCAGATCGTTACTGTTCAATAGAACTAGCCTGAAAGTCATATCTACTTTGTTTTCTAAAAGAAACATGTGAGATTACTTTTGAGGTTTAATTTAGTTTCAAAATATATTTTATTGACTCCAATAGATCCAAAATATTTCTTTTTTATTGTAATTAATAAAAGGGTTACATGATATTTGCCATATAGAAGATGCATTAATTCACATACATTGATACCCTTTCACATGTCTTGGTACCCTTTACCCTCCCCCTCACTGCCCCCCCCATCTTGGTTTTCCCCCCTTCCCTATCAAATTTCAAATAACCAAATACAAATAAATTCAATATATCAGATAACAAAGTGAGGTACTGTAACAATATGAGATACCCAAGGGACAGCAAAGGAGATGAGAGATAGCACATTAAGGACAACAATCATTCGTTATATGGCTTTTGTTTCAATATCCTGGAGGTCCTTTCAATTAGCTTCATACTATATGGCTTTATGTATCAAGGTTTTGCTCTATTGTAGATCTCTGCTAGTAGAGCCCAAGTTTTCTACTGATTATGACAAATGAGGGAAACTATTGAGCCTAAGTTCCTTTGAGTCTGGCTTACTTCACTTAATATGATTTTTTTCTAAGTCTTTCCATTTCCTAACAAATGGGTCAATGTCGTTTTTTCTGACAGCAGCATAGAATTCCATTGTGTACAAATACCACAACTTGTTGATCCACTCATCAACTGAGGGACATCTAGGTTGGTTCCATATCTTTGCTATGGTGAATAATGCTGCAATGAACATTGTTGTGCTAGTATAGATCCAAAATATTTCAACATGGAAGGTAAATTAAGTGGTACTTCTGTGATGTTTTACTTGTCTATATCGTGTGTTCAAAACCTTACATATTTTATATTTATGGACAGCTCAGTTTAAACTAGCTATACTATGTATGCTGAGTAAGTGCATGATTTGTATAAATGTGTACTTGTATACTGACAAAATTCTATATTTGTATATGTATTTAACCTATAAAGGCCTCTAAATGATAGGTAAAACAGAGGACATATTTTTCCCTTTAACACAACTGAAAAGGGATCTGACTCTTGGCTTCAAAAAGTTTAGTTGGACTTGAGTGTGTTTATTATGCTTTTTCAAAAATGTTTCTTTTCCTTCCCTCCCCCATGCTAGTTTTGTTCTACTGGATATGTACAGAATTTAAAATGAAGAGAAATAAAATGTCACCCATACCTCTGTCAAAATCAGGGTATCATTTTATAGGAGGAATAATCCTCCAATTTTAGAAGCATGTGACTGCATAGGCAGCAGAAGCCCAGAAGGACAAGAAAAAGAGAACAAAAGCAGAGCAGTAAGTTGCTCTGGATCTCTATTCCTTCTTCTCAAATACGATGTTCCAAGACCAAGCTATGTGCTGGTGGCTCACACATATAATCCACTCAGAAGGGTGAGATCTGAGGATTGGAGTTTGAAGCCAGCATGGACAGGGAAGGCTGAGAGATCATCTCCAGTTAAGCATCCAAAAAAGCTGTAATTGGAATGTGGCTCAAGTGGTAGAGGGCTAGCCTTGTGCAACAAAGCTTAGCGTCCATGACCTGGTGCTAAATTTGAGCCCTAAGTAAAGGAGGGAGGGAGGGAAGGAAGGAAGGGAGGGAGGGAGGGAAGAAGGAAGAAAAATGCTACCAAGAATGACATAATTCAGTAAATGCCCTAACTTGTTAGACTACTGAGTTTCCATAGCCTCAATTAGAGTAATGTTAATTACCTCAATTAAAAGGAGAATGAAAACCGTATGCAAAAAAAAATGCAAACCCCTGTTCCCCCAAAACAAGCTTCTTTAGCTTGACCCAGTAGGAAATATGCCCCCTGAATGTTTGATAAACATAGTGCAGGTATGAGTAAGTGAACATACACTGACATGCAAGCATAAACATGCTCTTTACATGTGAAGAAGAAATTTCTCATGCTGACTGCCCTGGTATGTGCTGATAGCATGTGAAAAGCCCACCAACAGGCCAAGTGCCTAATCTTCATAAAAACCTCATTCCTCTACCTTGCTATTTTTCAATGCCTAGGAGACTGGACTATCCAGAGACGAAACTATGACAAATCTGCATTCTTGGACTTCCAGTGGCAAGATGCTAGTTCAAAACTTGAATTATTCTAATAGAAGTTATGTACCACAAAAAACACCAGTGTGAAGTATGAAAGTCACAGACCAGATGCAATGTCTGTGTATTTCTCAGATTCTTCCTGCTAAACATTTTCTTTCATCTTACCTATGCTCCTGTTCTATGCAAGAACTGAAAGTTTAAAATGTCAAGAATGTTTCTAGGTCAATATGCTTAACTGATTTTCAAAATTCTGACTTCTTTTTTTCTGTATAGCCATAAACAGAAGAATTAACCTATTTGCATAATGCATACTTAATGAATATTAAACCTATCTAAAGTATCCAAATAAGTATCTTCAATGTATAAATGCATATCCTTAATAAATACATCTTCAGGAAGAAGAGCTTCTACATTTTTAAAAAAGGAAACTTCAGAAACCTTTAAAGTTTTGCTACTAACAAGTTAAACAAACCTAATTTTTAAACCCTCATTCTCAAATCTCACATCAACTATCTCTCCTGGTTTTCGTTCTTTTTTCTTGAAAGGACAATTCTTGTGAATCCATTAAAAATAGTCCAATGTTGGGCCAGGAGTTTGGTAAAGTGCTTGCCTAGCATGCACGAAGACCTGGGTTCAATTCCTTGGTACCACATACATAGAAAAAAGCCGAAAGTGGTGCTGAGGCTCAGGTGGTAGAGCTCTAGCCTTGAGAAAGTCCAAGGACAGTGCTCAGGCCCTGAGCTCAAGTCCAGGACTGACAAAAAAATAGTCTAGGCTACTTTGGAAATTGTCTGCACTCATCAGTTACCTTTTCCTGCCAACACTATGGAGGCAGGCAATACACCTAATGTTCTAAATGCTTCACCCACATCAGCGGGAAAGAGATAGGTTTCAGTATTCACCAACTTCATGTTCAGTCACCAGAAATCCAAGTCTCACATAGTTCTGCAGCAAGATTTTCAGAAATATACTACGATATATTCTGATAAAAACAGCTAGTTAACCATCCCTCTCTGTTACATTTATCTCAATTATTCTTTTTCTTTTTTTCTTTTTTGGATTGTAATTAATAGAAGGATTACATTATATTCCCCAGCTAGAAAATGCGTTTCTTCATAAATATTGATACCCCTTTCTCATGTTTTTGTCCCCATTTCCCTCCCCTAACCCCCTCCCTTCATCTTGTTCCCCCCTTCCCTATCCTATTTCAAATAATTATCTCAATTATTCTTTTTTCTTTTATAAGTGTTGGTTATTTCTTTTCTTTATTTTTTAGGCCCAGTAACTGATGATGCTTTTGCTTATTGGATAGCACTCTACTAACTGAGCCATATCACCAACCCCTCTCATTTATTCTTATACAAGGGACTGGTATGAATTGATTTGGGAAGTACCAACAAACATCAAATTGTCGTCAAGATTTTGCTTCCATGGAAAGTTCTCATCTCCATACCTTTGTACTTACTGTTCCATCTGCCTGGAACATGCCTACAGTACCCCCTCACCCCGGCCCTGCCCTCACTACCATTGCTTTACAATAACCTGCCATCTCTTCAGTCATGTGAGTTTGCTTTCCAATGTTTCTTGAACCTCAATGAAGACATGAATTTTTTCAAAGGCTTTTATGTCTCTCAAATAGTTTATTACCTAACTAGATAAGCTATCTGTCCTCTTCTTATACTATAGCCTGTGCTTATGTTTACCATAGACTTTAACACTAGACAGTGTGAACAGCTCTTTTGTTTCGCTGCATTCCTCCTTAGACTATAAACTCATTAAGTACTGAGCACATTCTCAGCACCTAGATAACTTTAAAGAAAAAAAAATTGTCATAGTATTGAATCTATAATAAAATCCCCAAAGCAATGAGAATTTGGCTTCCTTAGAAACACACTTCTATTTTTTTATTTTTATTTTTTGCAGATCCTGGTGCTTGAACTCAGTGCCTAAGCACCATCCCTGAGCTTCTGCTCAAAGCTATCATGCTGCCACTTGAGCCACAGTGCCACTTAAAGCTTTTTCTGAGTGGTTAATTGGAGATAAGAATCCCACAGACTTTCCTTCGCAGACTGGCTTTCCACTGCAATCCTTAAACCTTAGCCTTCTGCATAGCTAGGATTAAGAAATACACATTTCGTATGCTCCATTGGTCGTGACACCCCAAAAGTCACACTCAGATGGGGAGAGTGTCTTCAATTTTATACTAATTTGGGTTTTGAATATTGTTAGCGATGACGACTACTTCAGCTTTCAATAGAAAGGAAAATTGTTTTATACCAACTAAGCATTTACCAACTCAGGGACTTTTCTCCTAGTCAGGGAAATATAGAAGCTTAGGAATCCTAAGCAGGATGTGCTAAGAAAATTTCTACTCTTTTCTCTGCCAATTATCTGTCAATTGGCAAAGACTTTAAAAACAGGGTAAGTGATGTGACATTTTAGGAACAAGAAAAATAACAGACAAGACTGCAGTGAATTGCCAGGCACAAGCTGCTCTGTACCTTTACAGTCTTGTCATCAAGGCCGGTTAGGACACAGGTTTTGATATGTCATCTTCTCTGTTGCCTTCTGATTCCAAATAATTAGTCTGGTTCTTTTCTCTCTACTACCCCACTCTATCCTCCTGTTCCTCTCAATTCCTCATCCTTCCTCATCACGCTTCCATGACTATTTGTCTTCCTCCCTCCTTGAGCACTAAACCATTTATAAAAAAAGATTCAAAGACATTTTTTCTAGATTTTTCAGCAATAATGTGAGACATTCTGTGGTTATGAAATTAAGCCCTACTTAAGTCCTACAATTTTGTGGAATTCCAGGAATATAGATCCTGCCACCAGGTTCTCTTGCAGATTGTAACTAATGTCAGACAGGCACTGAATGAAAAGGTAAGTTGTACCAATAATTAAGGTGAATGAAATCTTCATATATCTAATATTTGCTTTGCTTCTAGACTAATTACATTGTTCCATATTCCAGAAAAAAATCCCCGGCTCTTTGCTCTTTTCTAGCTAAGGTAACATGTGATTATTAGTACAGAAGAGCTTTTGTAACATCCGATGGTCAAATGACACAACTTTGACTTAGATATTTTGTCTCTTACCAACAGTCACCTAATCTTTCTTCCTTCCATCTATCTTCTTTTGCTCCTTTGACTTTCTCCCATATGTTTCTCATTCCAAGCTCTCACAAGGTCTATTTCTAACTTGCCATGCCTTCTTTTGGAGGCACCACCATCTTTGTCCCAGAATCCATGATGTCTTCCAGCAAGACTGAAGTTCTAGATTGAAAACATAGCTTTATCACTGTGATATAAGAAACCCTCGTAGCCAGAGATGGCTATGTTTGTGGAAAAGGCACCCAGGCCCACTGAATTTTAATTGTAGATGTAGACTGGGAAAGGTTCTAATATGAGGTCATGTTCCCTTTACACATTAAAACACCTTTAGATATTATTGCAAATATGTTATCCATTTACGTACAGAGTTCTTATTTTTATACCTTTGACATTTTAGTTAAAGCTATGCCCAAAGCAAACATTATAAAAATCATTATAATTACTGAAGAGATCATTGAGAGAGTCGGAAAGGAAAGCAGAGGCCTTGAGGGCCTGCAGAACATGCTGAGGAAGAAGATGGCAGCCTCTTTCAGCCCACTGCTTCTCTACATTGTTCCATTCTCACCCATCTCACCACCATGAAGACTTTACAAATGTGCTAACCAGTGCAAGCATCCTGCAATAGGAAACTGGGGAAGTCACGGGTCCTTGTCTCATAACAAGTAGATTAAAAAAAAAAAAACCTTCCCTATCCTCTGTGACATTACTAAACACACACACAAGTATGATCCTGTTTCTTTGTTTTGGTTTGGTTTATTTTTTAAAGGTGAAAAGCAAGTAGTATTTTTCTTGGGGGTATTTTTCTGTGTTGTTAAGACTTGAAAAATAAATTGTGTATATCTTGAAAATAGATATTTTTATTATCAAATCATTTTAATTCATATATTTCATTATTTGTAATGTTGGTTATTTCTAATCCTCATGGAGGGCTGGGCATAGTAGCGCATAGCTATAATCCTAGCTCCTTGGGAGACGATTCACAGCTTAGGCGATTCATAGCTTGAAGCAGTCTAGTCAAGAGGCTAATGAGACTTCATTTCAATAGACAAGCCAGACACAGGGGTAAATATCTGTAATCCCACATTTTGAGAAATACAGGAAAAAGGACCAAGGGTTGAACTCTGTCCAAAGTAAAAAAGAAGTATTAGACCATAGTTAGAAAGCAACTCAAAGCAAAAAGGGCTACAGATGTGTCTCAAGTAACATGATGCTCTGTTTCAAAATCTCAGTACTGCTGGGTGCTGGTGGCTCACACCTGTAATCCTAGCTACTCACAAGGCTGAAACCAGAGGATCATGGTTCAAGGAGAACCAAGGCAGGAAAGTCTGAGACTTTGCCAATAAACAGCTGAAAAAGAAAGAAGGAAGGAAGGAAGGAAGGAAAGAAGGAAGGAAGGAAGGAAGGAAGGAAGGAAGGAAGGAAGGAAGGAAGGAAGGAAGGAAGGAAGGAAGGAAGGAAGGAAAGGCTTAGGAACGGTGCCCAGATCAGGAGTTCAAGCCCCAGGACCATCACAAAACAAACAAAGAGTATAGGAAAAAAATTCTTCACAAGATAATTATTCATGTGAGTCACACTGCAGGTTAGAGAAAGCATGACGGCACGTCAGCAGGACCATATTTCTGTATCACAGGTGTAAAAGAGATTTGAAGCCTTAGGCAAACATGTTTGGTGAATGGCTCCTTGGATATGTGGGCCAGCCTCAGCCAATTAGAAGCCATTCATGAAGGCCAAAAGTGTTGCCTGGGTAGCAGATTAATAATGGCACAGAGCTCTTTCAGGTTTCATGACAGAACCCATTCGTTGCCAAATGTGTCCCATTCAGGAGTTTACAGCCTATTAACTCTATTTCTTACTTCTTCAAAATTCTCTGCATTTTCAAGAGACTCTAGTTTCCCAATTTTTTCAGAATACAAAATAACAGTCTAAACCCACTAACTAGTAACTTTCAAAAAAAAACACCTTGAATATCTATGTGTTAAATAATTTGCTATGTGTGAGACTGGCCACAATTATTATACTAATCTATGCTCTTCTATTTCTTGACATCCTTACTAACATGTATGCTTTCCATTGTCCTTTGAATGAAACCAAGGAGCAAGTTTTCAGTAATGCTGGGGGAAACTGGCATTGTCTTCTCCTTTCTGTTATTTCTGTTCCTTCTTGACTTCTCTGTCCTTCTCCTTCTGTGGTACTTACTGTCACTATCAAGTGTGGATGGTCACTTTCACGTACAGCCTGTCCTAACTGGTTACTCAATACTAGGAACAAGGCAATGAAAGTGTAACAGGTCTCCTCTGTCTTCCAGAAGTTCTCAAATCCATCGGACCATTAGATATGTATGTGTTTCACGCTCCCAATCTTGTATCCTACAAACATTTACGGAGCACTTACTCTATGTCATACTCTGTGCTACATGATTTTAAACAAATAGTCATTCCCTCTAACACCAAGTAACAGAGTTAACACAGCAAAAGTATCATCAACATAATCATCGTCATCATCATCACCACCACCACCACCATCACTGTCATCATCATGTTTCATGGATCATCAAGTGTCTCAAAGCTCAGAAGGGTCATAGAAATTTAGAGATTTCAAACTAAAGGGATTATAGAAACTATAAAATATGTGTAGAGTAACAATTTTTTAAATTTAATTTTATTGTTGGAGTGATGTACAGAGGAGTTATAGTCAGATTCATCAGGTAGTGTGTACATTACTTCCCGGGTTTTCTCCCACTTTCCCTCCCTGTACCTCCTCCCACTCATCTTGTTTTTCTCTCACCTTCCCATGTTCAAATACACAAATAAACATATAAACAATATACCAAGTACCAATATCAGTTACAGTAATAATTTGAGATAAACCTTAAGGGGAAAAGAAGAAAAAAGAAATAACTTCACATAGTACATTAAGAACAACAAACACAAAGATAAACCTCTTGTTTCCCTATCCTGGAGTTCATTTCGCTTAGTCTCATCTTATATGGACATACGAACAATATCTTTTGAACTATGACGATTCTCTGTTAGGAGAATCCTAGTGTTAGTTAAAAGTAACAAGTTCATATATTATTTCAGAATCTAATAAGACCATTCAGTACCAGGTGAATATAAAGTAATGACTTTTCTAAAGACATTTTGAAACATTGCAAATCTGTTATCATCATGCATGCATTATAATATAAATTTTTATTTCAATAATTACTTCTTAGTATGTTCATATACTGGCCATAATCGAAATGTACATGACATATGCATGTTTTTCTTCTAGTCCTGAATATTGTTCAATTCTGTCATTTTTTTCTGTGTTTCTTTTTTTTCCCCTCTTGGGGAATCATGGTGCTTGAACTAGGCCTGGGCACTTTCCCTGAGCTCTTCAGCTCAAGGCTACCACCTACTCCTGGGCTTGGGCATTGTCCCTGAACTCTTCAGCTCAAGGCTACCATCCTACACTTGAGCCAAGCCCCACTTCTCATTTTCTAGAGTTTTTTGGAGATAAGACTCTCAGGTCCTTTTGTGCCTGGGCTAGCTTTGAACCTTGATCCTCAGATCTCAGCCTCCTGAGTAGCTAGGATTACAGGCATGAGCCACCATGCCCAGCCTGTGTTTCTTTTTAAAGAGTAAAAATAAATAGAAATTGAAAAATAAAATAAAGCAGAAAAAAAGAAATATGTGCAGAGGAAATAGTCCTAATTCTATGATCATTGAAATCACTCCACATAAAGTTAAATAACTCTTTGTCCCTTCTTTAACTCATGTCAGATAGCAAAACAGAGTTTTAATTTTTCATTAGGAGTCCAGGATAAAGAACTTGAAACAAAGATATTGTAATCCTACTTACTCAATGAAGATTTAACATTATTTGGGATTTAAAATTACATTATATATACTCAGTGCTCTTGGTAGGTTTTGGTCTATTTGTCTTTCAAACGCAATATTTACTGGTTTTTGAAAATTTGGAAAGATTGACACAGGAGGTATTAGATGTCTCTACAACACAACAAAGCTAAAGTTCCTCTGCTTATCGTAATGTAAAGAACCAGAAAGGAACTCAAGCTATGAATGCAATTCATAATATTTAACTTCTGGGTAGTAAGTGCAAGACTAAATGATATATTTTCTAATACCAGTAAATCCTTTCACCCCTGACCTCTAGAGCTATTACCAAACTCTATGTTCTTGATGCAAAGATACATTGCTTTATGATTTGGTTGTGATTCTGTTTTGCCTTTCTCTCAATTTTTTTTGCCAGTCCTGAGGCTTGAGCTCAGGACCTGGATACTATCCCTGTGCTTCTTTTGCTTAAGGCTGGCACTCTACTACTTGAGTAACAGCACCACTTTCAGCATTTTCTATTTATGTGATACAGAGGAATTGAACCCAGGGATTCATGATAGGCAAGCACTCTACCACTAAACCACATTCCCAGCCCTCTCCCCATATTTTTAAACAAACAACTTAGTTTTCAGTGTAGTTTTCTGCTGTATATAGTTTGGAGGGGATTCAGACTGGAAGAAGATCATTTTACTGCAATCATTTCTGTATCCAGTACACCCATGTATTAGTCATCTGTTGCTCTTACTTTGCAGTCAGAGGATTTGGATAGGATGCCCTTAAAAAAAAAAAAAGAAATCCTGTGTATTGTGTCCTACAACACCATTTCATTGTAATGCAGCGCGCATAGCTTCAAGTGTATGCAACACTCTCCAGCCAGTACCTTTCATGCTGAAAACAGACATAAGGCCAATGTGAGTAAATGCATTTCCCCAGCCACTAATCTTACAGCTCACATTTCAGCAAACAATTAAGCATTTAAGAAATTTTCTAAAATGTAAGGCTAAATTGCCAGCCACTTCCTACTGATAATCTCAAAATCACACATATTGCCCCAAATTGCAACCAAGAAATATGGTCACCTTAATGAGAAAAAAAACTCAATCATTTTTTCAGCAGCAGAACCACCTGGACCAACCTAGACTGGTTTTTTTCTCATTTATTTAAATTTGTTTTTGCTATTGTTATTCTTAGAAGCAGAGACATTTTGGTGAGCCTTAATAGAACTTAATTTGAAAACTTGTCATTTACAAAACATTTACTATTTACTTTAAAGAGATTTCCAAGCCACAACGAATTGCTACACAGTTTTCTTTTATGAGATTATAAGGACGATTGAGATATATACATATATACATATATATATGGTGTTGTTCTTTCAGTTCTAGATTTTTCTATTCCCAAGGTGTTAGGAAGAAGTTGTCATTAAAATCCCCAGCTCAGGAAAACAGGTAAAACAATACTTTTCCCTTTTTTTTTATTTGTTTGGCTTTCATATCATAGTGGATCTGAAGAGTGTCATACAAGAATATTTTCTAGATCACAATATGGCTGGCCTCTGGGGGTAGGGATCTTTGGCATCCTAAATGTTCTTCATGGGGAATCTTAGGGGTAGCTCCTCCTGACACTTCTCTGACATGATGGAATAACAGTTCTCATCTCTGCAGCACTGCACTGTGCTAAATGCTTTGCCTCTGCCTTCCGTCACTTCATCATGAATATGGCAATGTCAGCCAGATAGTCCACTGTTTCTGACCATTTTTCAATGGCTTCACTGGCCCTTGCATACAAGTAAACATATTCAGAAAGTCTGGCTACAACCCAGATCAAGATTCAGCTAACTCAGCATTAAGATTGCAGTAGGATGTGCAGCACTTTCTCCATGTTTCTGTGCATGTACTTTGCTTTGTCACTTTCACCATTTGTATTGGACCTTTGCTCCTTTGCTTACTCAGGCCCTGCATCTCTCCTTTTCCTCCTCTGAACATTATCAAAAAGATTCCTTCTCATCAGTGCAAGTCCTTGGTATCTCCTCAGAATTTCAGCAGCATGATACCTTAAATAGGAATTGTCTGTCAAAAACACAAATCTTTATTCCAAACAAATCCTAAAGTGGAACAAATATCTCGATGTGTGGTCTGTACTACATTGCTCACAAAACTATACCTGTGATATTTCAGAGCACTTTATTAAGGATTTTTTTTCTAAAAAACTGTATAGGAAAAAAATTCCATGGATTTGGAACTGCATTCTTGTACTGTCCCCTAAGATTTGTAGATAGAAATCACACAAGAGTATTTGCTATAACTATGAAATCAAATCATAGCATCTTCATTTTCCTGGAGTGTGCATTCCCTAGACCAACACTAATATCAACTTATTAGAACTTTTTAATCCTAAATCCATTTATCTGTGGTAAGGAAAACATTGGTTTTATCCTTCCTTTTGGGTCACTTTTCTTTTTAAAGAAAATCAAAATTTTCCCTTCTTGAAAATGTGGTGTCACAAGAAAGTTACATAGATGTATTTAGGTAATGAAAAATCAGGCTAATAAAAATGCTTATTCTTCAAGAAGGCATTTCAACAGAAACAAGACTGACTTACTTTTACTGGGTTAACTTTATTCTTTGGCTACTTGTCTACTCAAATTCAGTATTCTTCATCTTTTCAAGGGAGTCTAAATGAGTGTCTGTCAGTTGCTTCCACTGTATGGGGTGAGGTTGCTGCTTACAGCCCATTTAGTTGCTGCCAGTGCATTGAGATTTTTTTTATCTATTTAAATCATTCTCTACATTCTGCATGTAACAATTTTATTTTTATCCACAGAATACTCGCAGTGCTCTCTAATAGCATTAGATACCCGGCATTCAATAGGTTGGATGGCATTGGTGGCACCAGCCTTGGCGAATTCACTGAGAATACTGTTGGGTTCTTTTTCATTTTAATTGCTGGGATGGCTGTGGATATAAGTTGCTCCACACAAAAGGGTGACAAATAATGATGAAACACACCAGAGTGCTCTCATGTGTGGCTTCGTCAAGAAGGAGAAAAGAGATTATTGCAGCTGAACTGATCACATGGAATTCGCTAGGGCCTTCTTTTCAAGCTTCTACTTTCCCCCGCCCCCCCCCTTCCCACAACCCCCATTGCTGGGTCTCCTCTCCTGCACTGAAGTTCTTAAGGCCTACGAACTATCCGGCGGAATAACACACAAAAATTGATCCCATTAACAATGATCTTTAGAATGCTCAAGGACGTAACACTGCTTTTGTGAGGTTCCAGCATAAGCATTCTCAGAGACTTAAAGGAGTAAATTGTTTCTGCTTCTGTCATTTTACTCCTGAAGAATTATTGCCTCAAAACAGAGCTTTCTGGGGTGGAGCTGGGAGAGCTGTGCAGCACAAACTTGCAGTTAAAGCAATGTTCCATAGGCTTTCCCAGCAACTGAGACCTCACTTGTATTTTTTTAATTAACATTGTAATCCTTTTTTAAAAAAAAAATCCCTTAATACTAGGCAAATACGTTAATGCCACAAAGTCAATGCTAAGAAAAGTGTCAGAAGAGATAAAAAGGTAAAATTAATTATTTTATGATCTACCAGCTTTTCAATTGTTCTTTTGTTTAAAAAAATTACCTTTACAGAGAGTATTAGTAATCTTGAAGGAAAGAATGAAATTGTAACCCCAAATTACTGAACATTTATGTGTCTACTTCAATCTGATTTTTTTTTTCTTTTCTTTTTTTTCTTCTTTCTTTTGGTGGCGAAGCGGCTTTTGTGTTCACTAGCAATGACGAGAGCTGAAGTCTTTTCTCCTTCTTTTTTTTTTTTTTTTTGCCAGTCCTGGGCTTGGGCTCAGGGCCTGAGCACTGTCCTTGGACTTTCTCAAGGCTAGAGCTCTACCACTTGAGCCTCAGCACCACTTCCGGCTTTTTTTCTATGTATGTGGTACCGAGGAATCGAACCCGGGTCTTCATGCATGCTAGGCAAGCACCTTAACCAGTAGGCCAAACTCCCGGCCCCTCTTTTCTCCTTCTGAGGTTACTACTTTTCTTTTCCACTGGCTGTTTTAGAGCACTGCTTCTGCTACCTTGGAGGAAATCTGAATATCTGCACCTCTGATATCCTAATAACCTGAGCTTCTTGGTCCAGTGTCCCTGGCTTTCCATAGGCAGCATGAGGTACAGGTGTCCATCATTTTAAACACTGACCCTTGCCTCAAAGTATCCCACTCATTGAACACATGAGAAACATCCTACAAAATAAGGAAAATCAGGATCAACTAGACACAATTGCGCAAACATTTCATATCTCTCTTACAAGCTTTAATTTCTGTCCATTGGATGGAAACCTATTAATTATATCACACAGAGGGTTTCCTTGTGATGTTCCGAATACAGCTATAATGCTCTGCAATCATACTCACCCTTTCTGTTACTCTTTTCCTCTTTTGTAGCTTCTCTACCAGATACCCCTTTGTTAGCTATTATTCTACATTTTTATTAGTAAAAATTAGTTGAGAGTGGAATTTTTCCCTTTTCTCTCTTACCAGTCCTCTCCCTCATCCCCCTCCCTCCTGCCAAACCAGTGTCACTAAACTTTATTGTTTCATTTTCTCAAGTATAGAGTATTTTGAATATATCTACCTCCTTCACCTTCTCTGTTTACCCACCCTTTTTTGATCTTTTTGCGGTATTTTAAATGTTTTTATGAGGATGTTTTAATATGTTTTCAATCATATCATCCCTACTATATTTGTTCCCTCCTTTCTCCCCTCTAACACCTGCTGGTTCTTCTCCCAAATAGTCCCCCATTTACCTCCTCACATGTGTTTTGTCTTTAGATCTAGTATCCACATGGGAGGGAAAGCATTCAGAATTTGTCTTTGTGGTTCATATCTTGTTTTAAAACCTTTCAAAACCTTTCTCCCCCCTCTTTCTCTTTCTCTCTTGCCTCTCCCTCCCCCTTCCCCTTCCTCCCTATCTCCACTTTTATACCTAACTAATCATTAGTTGCATATATTTTCATGATTACATGGCAGCCAAGACATGGGCATTATAGTCTAATATAGTCATAACACATTGCCAGAAAAAGCACCGATGACAGAGATGAAAGTTATGGTTTGAACTTCTCTCAGCAGGCACTTGATGAATAACATCAATGGTGACAAATCTTTATCAACAGAAAATGTCAATAATTAGGCCTGGGACACACATGCAAATAAATAAAGAACAATTATATCTTTCCACAATAAAGCCTCATCATTTCCATATGAGAATGAGTCTGAGAAATGTCTTCCTTCATTAAATTCTAGTCATTCTACATTAGCTCTTTTAAATCCTTCAAATCTAGGCAGATTTGTTTGGAAAAGGGGCAGCCTATAGCACTCTAAGTTAAATTCATAGAATAGGAAAAATAATGACTCTTAACCCTCTTCTTTAGTCCCAAAGTCCTTTTGTGTGGCAATATGGCCTTCTATTGAAGTTTCCAACAGTAGGGGAGGACTCAGGTCTGTGCACAGATGACGCCCCCAGTGGCAAGCAAAATGAGCTTCAGTATCTTAAGATTGAAAGAATTTTTTTAAGGATAATGAAGATGAATCTACTTAGAATTGAGGTGGGAGGCTCGGGCCTAAGAAAGCATCTTCTAGCCACATCTAATGTCTCCTTGCCGTGCTGGGAGATGGCACCAGAATCCTTCGACTAAAATCTCTGTTTATTTGGATGGTAATAGTTCATTTTGGAGATGATCAGCGTTAGTTCCTCACCAGACATGCAAATAATGAATGCATCCATTACACACACACACACACACACACACACACACACACACACACACACACAGAGAGTTATTGATAATGAGCCAGTTAAAAGATTTCTTTGGTTTTTTTGTTTGTATAATGTGCTCCATCAAAGTCAAAAGTCAAAAATAAAAGTCAAGGATTTGCTGTTTGCAATCAGACTTCCATTATTTTCATATGCTAACATAAGAAACACTGAAAGGCTTTATAAACTGCAAACCCTTTTACAGTGAGTTTTACAAACTGTAAAACAATGCAAGATGACACTCAGATCCACTTTTATGGCTTTGTTCAGGAAATTCTCCTTTTGGGAAAGAAACCCTGGTTTTCTATTAATTTCTCTGCTTTAGTTCTTAATAGGACTTTGAAACATATTGGTTTTAACAGACCCAATGGATTCAGCTCATTCATAGGAAATGTTTATTATTGTTTTGTGATTGTACAAAGGAGTTGCCACTCAACTATGCAGTTTATGAGTATCTGTCTAAATTTCAATTTTCTCCTATCTTCCCAGTCTCTCCCCTCCCAAAGCCTGTTAATCTGAATAGCTTTAAAAGAAATTATTAGTCATGAGGGACAGCTCCTCATGTCAGAAGAAAAAAAGCAAAGTCTTTTTTGGTGCCTGTGCTGAGTCGAGCATTTTATTCGAGTGTTCCCTGTGTACTGGAGGAAGGACACAGGAGAAGTTTTAAGGAGAAACCATCAGTATCCTTCTTTGTGCAGCTCCTTCTCTCCTGATCTGATATGTGTTCCAGGGAGGAGGGCAGGCACTGAGACTAAACACAACAATCAAAATGGATTTTACTCCGCCTTCAGTAAACAGCATGGCACAAAAGTCCATTGTGCTATGAGATAACTGCGAAGATGAATGGAGTGGGTTGTCACCGAGGAGGTGATTGTAAGGCCGCTCTCTATTGGATCACAGTCCAGGGCTGAATTCCTTTCTGGTTCATCAGGGTCTGTTGGTACCACAGGAAGTGTCATGATCCTTTTTTTTTCACTAGGGCCAGATGGTGTCCTTTTTGAGGCCTTACTAATGCCCAGCTTTCCACATGTAAAACTCCTGGGAAAATGACCTAACTCACAGCTGCTTAGTGAGGCTTGAGCAGGTCTTTAGAAAGACTTCTGTCAAGAACAAGAAGGTTGTACCACTAGCAGAGCAAAGGGGGAGGCTGTGTTGAGAAATGTATCAATTACAAACTATTTTTAAACTAGGATCAGAAATTGAATTGCACATTGCACAATGTGTCTTTCTAGGCAGTGGCCAAAAGGATATTTCACAAAAGCAAGGGATTGCTAGGAATGTTGCTTATTTTCTAAGCAGAAGTTTTACCTTCCTGGAGAGCAGATGGCCTGAATAAGAAGAGAAAATGTGGTCCAGAAGGGTCGGCAAAGGACAAAAAGTGAAAGAGTCCCTAGATAGCTGCAAGGGGCCTGTGGGGGGGCGGGGGGGAGGTGGAGGGACTGTGGTGTTAAAAAGAGCTGGAGAAAGTGGAAACTTTTGATGTATGTGGGTAGTGTTTCCCAATGGATTGAATGATCTGAAGGGTAGACACTGCAGGTGTGATATTTAGAAAGAAAGATGATTTTTCTGTTAACGGAGTTATAATGAAAAGACATCAAAGTTGGTACAAGGGTCACAGGGATTCCTACTGCAAGTTACAGAAAGCACTTCAACAATTACATTAGAGATACGGCAACCAAGAATACTGTTTAAATTCCCTGAATCTTTTTTTATGTGAGTTGAGAAGCTTGTGCATTCTATCTTGTTTGTGGGCATGTGTTGCCTTTTCTGGGAGTTATTTTACCCTAGCTATTGTTTTCTCTTGTTTCAAAGAGCTCCTACTACCTCCTTTAAATTTGCATTCATATTTAATTTAATTTATGACCAATGATCATTTTTTCCATGTTATGTTTGAATGATCGGCTAACTTTTTATCTAAAACTATGTGAAAAAGGTTTGTGATTTTTTTATATCAAAGTATGTCCACTTACATATATGTATATACATATAGAGAGGGGGGGAGGAGGAGAAATAGCTACTATGAAGATCTTCTAAAAGTTGCTTTTTTTCCTTAAAGCCTGTAATATTTGTACACATTTGTTTAACTTTTAGGTCATGAAAATCTTACAGCACTGAAGAAAGGAAGAGACTTAGTGGAAAACATTTGGTGCTTAACAAAGACTTCTAGAAATTTCTCATCTCTCTTATTTTAACCTTGACAATTTTTGTGCAGGAAACAGCAGAAGAGCAACATATACTACAGTACCTAGAAATTTTCATACCAAGATTTTTGACAAAACACACTGAAGATGGTGGTTGGCTATTTCTATTACTCTAACTCTGAAAAGAAATCAATGTCTATAATTTATGAATTACTGACTCTACCTTGCTTCCCATATCACAGCTATACCCCAGGGTATGAATTGTCATAAAGGAAGGTAATATTACATAAAATCATTTTGGGAAGGGGACACCAATATCAAAGAACAATTGACACTTTGCTTATGTGGTACTGATTAGGGTTTACTCATTAAAAACATCTATCTTACTTTGGAGGCAATTAGGAAATCACTGCACATTTAGAAAACCAAGAGAGTAAGAGATGGAAGCATGGCCCCCTCTGCTTAGCATCCAGAAGCATTATGACAGTGTCCCCAACAACCTATGAAGACATAATTTGCTTATTTGCTTGCCTTCGTTTTTGGATGAAGAATTAGAAGAAACAGCTTCATAGCCAAATATGCTGATTGATGTATCTCCCCTTGGTTTTAAAACCAAAGTGTAGCTCACTGGTGGAGTTTGGGTGTGCAGAACAACACACAGCCATCTTACTCATACCCAGGATCCACTTTGTTAGGCTAACAGCTCTAGGGATAGAACCAGGGTCTCTTCCACTGGGTCAGTTACACACAGCCCAGCTTTTAGCCAGAGCTAGCCTTCTGTCTCCTTTCTTTCAGGAGCAGGGTTATGTTTTGTTGTGGCACAAAGAAAGCCTTCCCTCTCTTGTTCACAAAGCCCTACAGCACTGGCCCTCCTTTATCAACTGCTCTTTTCTCCCTCTGAATGCTATATTTTTTATTTACATAAGAATTCTTGTAGATGTTTTATTTACATATGTATTCGCTCATTTCAGATGAATGAAAGGCAATGACAAAACCTTTTGAGCAAAAGCCAGTAGCACAAAGACTGAGAAACATCTCTGGAGTTTTCTGTCACTGTGCCAGAAAGAAACTCTAATCTTGCTTTTATTTGTTTTAATTGTTGACAATTGTCTTAATTGTCTTACTCTTCATATCTTGGGAAGAAACTTAAAAGGTTTTCCAGGTCTTCTCAAAAGTCATGTTTGATGCTATGTTGTGTGAAGACAAAGAGGAAAAGAAGAGCGCCATTTGAAAAAAAGGGGGACGGGGTCTCTGGCTAGGGAAATACTGTTGAACTATCACAACGGTTCAGCAAAGAAAAAAAGAACTACATTGAGCCACATATGAGTGATCATAATAAATGTGTATGTAGAATTTAAGATTTCACTGTTGAAAAGCAAAAGATAGACTTTTTAAAGAAACAAAATTAATATTTGACTATATTCATGATTTAAGTAATTTTGGCTTTTTTCAGCAATGTTTGTTCAGTCTGCATAGAATAAAAATTCAAATTGGCCACTAGCAGAAATTAAAACCTCCCTATCAATTTATTCACTATAGTTTCTGGAGGTGAGGAGACTTCTTGTTGAAAGTTTTAGTCATTTCTTAAAGAAAATAGATTATTAATTCTTTAAAATCCTTTCTATTTCTTTTCCTGTTGTAGGATTATATGCACTGTGCTTTTGCCATTTTTTGAAACTGTGCTAAATAATGAACAACTATTCTTTTTTTTTTTTTTTTGCCAGTCCTGGGCTTGAGCTCAGGGCCTGAGCACTGTCCTTGGACTTTCTCAAGGCTAGAACTCTACCACTTGAGCCTCAGCACCACTTCCAGCTTTTTCTATTTATGTGGTACCAAGGAATCAAACCCGGGTCTTCGTGCATGCTAGGCAAGCACTTTAACCACTAGGCCAAGTTCCTGGCCCTGAATAACTATTCTTATTTCCTCAGAAATACATCTGTTTGAAATGAGTGAGTTTTCATATTTAATTTCCTAAGCAATATTTTGCTCACATTTTTAGTGTTGTACTGATAAATATTAATTGATGCAATTACTTTAGCCAGGTAAAAAGCTGAGCAAGAGGAAAAGAAGAAAAAGAAACAGACACAGGATCTGACATAGATCATTCCTCTAAGGCATTTGTGATAAGTTCATTTGAGTCCTGGACTAGCATCCAAATCGCATCATATTATATCCTCCCCTTTAATTTTTTGGAAGATAATGAGAGTATCAGATATACAGTACATGGTACCATTTTGTAAGTTCCAGTTAGTGCCAATCAACCTGTCATTGCAATAAGTTGTATTTGACTTGTACTTTACAATCTTCCCAGAAGGCACCACTGCTGCTATGGGTACCACTGTTGTCTACTGTTCTCATGCATAATAAGTTGAGCTTCTGCAAAAATCATATTAATTCATATTATAAAACTTATGTCAATTAATTAAAACTACAGATGTATTGCTCCAGTCTAGCTTGCAAACGATATGGAATCTAGATTACATATTCAATCTTTGACTCTTGTGTCTTGCACTTAACAAATTTGTTTGTAAACTGACCATGTTGGTACTCCCAGGACATGAGCAACCATTAAAAAAAATAGAAGAAGGAGAAGGAGGAGGAGGAGGGGAGGGGGAAGGGGAAGGGGGAAAGGGAAGGAAAAGGAGAAAAGGGAAGGGAGAAAGGGAGGGAGAGGAAGAAGGAGGAGAAGGAGAAGGAGAAGGAGAAGGAGAAGGAGAAGAAGAAGAAGAAGAAGAAGAAGAAGAAGAAGAAGAAGAAGAAGAAGAAGAGAGGAAGAGGAAGACGAAGAAGGGTTAATTGGGTTAAATGACTGCAGATTATCAACTAGAAAGAAACCAGGAGATTATCTAGTCATCTCACTCTCCATAAAGGGCTCTACTAGCAGAAATCTTCAATAGAGCAAAATCTTGATACATAAGGCCATATAGCATGAAGCTAATTGAAAGGACCTCCAGGATATTGAAACAAAAGACATATAACGAATGATTGTTGTCCTTAATGTACTATGTTGTCTCTCATCTACTTTGCTGCACCTTGGGTATCTCATATTGTTACAGAATCTCACTTTGTTATCTGATATATTGAATTTATTTGTATTTGGTTATTTGAAATTTGATAGGGAAGGGGGGAAAACCAAGATGGGGGGGAGGTGGGGGGGAGGGTAATGGGTACCAAGACATATGAAAGGGTATCAATGTATGTGAATTAATGCACCTTCTATCTGGCAAATATCATGTAATCCTTTTATTAATTACAATAAAATATTTTTTTAAAAAAAAAGGAAGTCAAAGCAGAGAAGAAAAATCTATGATATGTGAAACACAGCAAAATGGAAATAAACCATGGGAACTCCGTTGCATACACTATGCATCTACCACTACAATATCCAAGGTAGACACTAATTTCCAATTCTTTCAGTTGACAAAACTGAGGCTTTCAGAGGTGAAGAAACAGGCTTAGGTTCTCCAGCTAAGAAAAAGCAAAACCACAGTGAAATTTGATTCTGAAGACTAAAGTATTTATCTACCTATTATTACAAAGGATATTGTGATTTGTTTATAGGAGGTGAAAATAGATAGGATTGAACTTTTAATACTAATTTTCCTGCTCAATAAATTCAATGAATGAAGAGAGGAGAATGGAAGAAGATGGAGGGGAGAAATGAGGGTGGAAGGAGAATAGAAAAAGAAATAAACTTCATTATGCAACTTACATAGCTTCTAATTTGTGTGTTTTGCTTTCAGTTCAATGTTGCAATACTTAAAAACATGTTTTTTGTTGTTTTGGTTTGGTTTGGTTTGGCTTTTCTTTTTTTTTCATACATTTTATTGTAATTAATAGAAGGGTTACATGATATTTGCCAGATAGATGGTGCATTAATTCCCATACATTAATACCCTTTCACATGTCTTGGTCCCCATTTCCCTCCCCCCACCCCCACCCCTCATCTTGTTTTCCCCCATTCCCTACCCAATTTCAAATAACCAAATACAAATATATCCAATATATCAGGTAACAAAGTGGGATACTGTAACAATATGAGATAACCAAGGGACAGCAAAAGAGATGAGAGATAACATAGTACATTAAGGACAACAGTCACTCATTATATAGCTTTTGTTTCTATATCCTGGAGATCCTTTCATTTAGCGTCCTACTATATGGCCTTATGTATCAAGGTTTTGCTCTATTGCAAATCTCTGCTAGAAGAGCCCAAGGTTTCTACTGATTATGACAAATGAGGGAAACCATTGAGCCTAAGTTCCTTTGAGTCTGGCTTACTTCACTTAATATGATCTTTTCTAAGTCTTTCCATTTCCTAACAAATGGGGCAAGGTCATTCTTTCTGACAGCAGCATAGAATTCCATTGTGTACAAATACCACATCTTGTTGATCCACTCATCAACTGAGGGACATCTAGGTTGGTTCCATGTCTTTGCTATGGTAAATAGTGCTACAATGAACATTGTTGTGCTGATGGATTTAGTATGTCTTTGTTTCTGGATGATTGGGTAAATGCCAAGTAGTGGAATTGCTGGTCATAGAGGAGTTCTATGTCTAGTCTTTTCAGGCACTGCCACACTGCTTTCCATAGTGGTTGAACGAGTTTGCACCCCCACCAACAGTGTAGTAGTGATCCCTCCTGGCCACATCCCCTCCAGCATCTGTTGTTATTAGTTTTCTTGATCCTGGCCATTCTAACTGGAGTGAGGTGGAATCTTAGAGTTGTTTTGATTTACAATTCTTTTATGACCAGAGATGTCTAGCATTTCTTCATGTGTCTATGGGCCATTTTTGTTTCTTCTTCAGAGAAGACTCTCTTTAAGTCTTTGGCCCATCTTTTGATGGGATGGTTGTTACTTTGGAGAATAGTTTTGGAGTGATTCAATTTTTTTGAGCTGTTGATATATTTTAGATATGAGGCCTTTGTCTGTTGTATGGTTGGTGAAGATCTTCTCCCACTCTGTAGGCTTCCTAATTCGTTTACTAGCTATGTCCTTTGCCACACAAAAGCTCTGCAGTTTAATGCAGTCCCACTTATCCAGCCTTTCTCTGATTTGTTGTGATTCTTGGTCCTTATTAAGAAAGTTTCGACCTGTGCCAAGGAGGCCTAGTGTATCTCCTATTCCTTCCTGTAAAGTTTTCAGTGTGTCGGCTTTTACCTCCAGGTCTTTGATCCATTTGGAGTTAATTCTAGGACAGGGTGACAAAGAAGGATCGAACTTTAGTTTTCTGCATGTGCTTAACCAGTTCTGTCAGCACTTGTTGAAGAGGCTATCTTTCTTCCATTCTATTTTTTTGGCTCCCTTGTCAAAGATTAGGTGGCCATAGGTCTGTGGTTTAATATCTGGGTCCTCAGTTCTGTTCCACTGGTCTTCAGACCTGTTCTTGTGCCAGTACCAAGCTGTTTTGATAATTATAGCTCTGTAATAGAGTCTAAAGTTAGGTATTGTAATTCCTCCTGCACTGTTCTTTCTGCTAAGAAGTGCTTTTGCTATACGGGGTCTTTTATTATTCCATATGAAATTTTGGATTGCCTCTTCTATTTCTTTAAAGAATGACATTGGGATATTGATAGGTATTGCATTGAATTTGTAGATAGCCCTTGGCAAGATTGTCATTTTCACAATGTTGATTCTTCCAATCCAGGAGCATGGGAGGTTTTTCCACTTCCTCAGTTCTGCTTTAATTTCCTTTTTCAGGGTTTTAAAGTTTTCATCAAAAAGGTCCTTTACATTCTGAGTTAAGTTAATTTCTAGGTACTTTATTTTGGTTTGGCTTTTCTGTTGGTCGTGGCTCTTGAACTTTGGGCCTGGGCTCTGTCCCTGAACTCTTCAGCTTGAACTTGAGCCACAGTGCCACTTACTTTTTTTTTTCTGGTCCTGGGGCTTGAACTCTCGGCCTGGGAGCTGTCCTTATGCTCTTCAGCTCAAGGGTAACTCTCTACCACTTGAGCCAAAGAGCCACTTCCAGTTTTCAGTGGGTAACTGGAGATAAGAGTCTCATGGACTTTCATTCCCAGGCTGGCTTTGAACTGTGATCCTCACATCATAATCTCCTGAATAGCTAGGATTACAGACGTGATCCACCAGTCCCCAGCTCTTAAAAATGTATTATATTGGAGTATTTTTCAAAGATTCTTAACTAATATTAAGTAACTTAATTAATATTAAGTAAAGTTAGTTATTATTAAGCAAACAATATGTCTCGTTTATAATTTTCATGACACAAACTATGTAACATATTATGTGTTATATTAAGAGAAAATATTAGTACAGTGCAAAGTGGAGAAGAGTAACTTGTCATGGATTGAAATGTCTCCCTGTGAAGTATCATCTTGACTTAGATGAATGGATTTCAAATCAATTATCATTTTTAAATTCTTTAGGTTTAAATTAGTTACTATTTTTAAAATGCATTTATTTCTATTGTTTAATCATCAATTCTTAGCTTGCATTGGTATTTTCTACATGTGTAACACTGAACCAGATATTCAATACCATCAAATAAATGTATTGACAGAAATGAACAGTTCCATTTGACTTTTAAGAGTTTAATTTCTGGTTGTATTTTTTAATCTTAAATTTATTGGGATTCAAGGATTAAATAATAATTATGGTGGTCAGTCCTTAAATACTGGCTTCAATCTCATGACCTGAGTTGTTCTTTTTTTTGTGCCAGTCCTGGGCTTGAGCTCAGGGCCTGAGCACTGAGCTTGGACTTTCTTTTTTTTTTTTTATTTCCCTGGATTTATTTATTTTTTATTGTAATTAGTAAAAGGGTTACATGATATTTGCCAAATAGAAGGTGCATTAATTCACATAGATTGATACCCTTTCACATGTCTTGGTACCCATTACCCTCCCCCCCACACCCCACACCCGTCTTGGTTTTCCCCCCTTCCCTATCAAATTTCAAATAACCAAATACAAATAAATTCAATATATAAGATAACAAAGTGAGATACTGTAACAATATGCCCTTGGACTTTCTCAAGGCTAGAGCTCTACCACTTGAGCCTCAGCACCACTTCTGGCTTTTTTTTTTTTTCTATGTATGTGTATGGAGGAATTGAACCTGGGTTTTTGTGCATACTAGGCAAGCATTCTACTACTATGCCAAACTCCCAGCCCCATGATCTGAGTTTTTATAAAAAAAAATTTCTGGTTGCATGCACCAAACTCATTTGGGTTTTAGAGGCACAGGTTTTTAAAAAAAAAATTTTAAGATTTTATTTAACATTGATTTTTACATCATATTTCAAATATCATGTTTAACAAACAAGTATTCAAGAAGGGAATCTATATACAATCACTGGCACATAGATTTTAGAACATAATTAAAATTAAGCTGAGGGTTTATATGTCATAGTTACATATCAATCTATATAATATAGGCACAGGTTTTTTTTTTACGTACTTCTTTGTGAAAGAGAAAACATGCTGCTCTGAACTAAGATAATGCTGAAACAACTGATCCATGATTCTGTGACTTTAAGTTGTATTTTATGAAGTCTGACTGCTCTAACTTTAATTAGAGTTTAGTTAGATATTCTCTACATAACGTTTTTTGCATTTATGTAAAAGCAAATACAATCGTTTTTTTCCTTTGAGTAAACTCTTAGGTGACAGTCTTTAATGCAACTATAGAAACTTTGGCTCTAAATGTGATAGATGAAAGATGGGCAAGCAGCCATAAAATGTCCTTAGTGCAGAGAACAATATAAGGTGATGGAAAGATAATCATTCTAGAGGTCAGTGAAATGGAGAATTCTTTACCTGAGAAAGGAGACGTTGAGCATAGGACACACTAATCATCTTCAGGGGAACACATAGTGCAAAGGAAGAATCTAGAAGCTTCCTCCTCCTCCTCTTCCTCCTCCTCCTCCTCCTCCTCCTCCTCCTCCTCCTCCTCCTCCTCCTCCTCCTCCTCCTCCTTCTCCTCCAGAGGGGAACAGATAGAGCCCATAGCTTAAAATGCCAAGAGAAACTTTTATCAGAGATAAAAATACAACATTACAATTTGACAAATGATTAAATAAAATATTCTACTCTTACCTTAATTTAGGAAGTACTAGGGTTTAATCTCAGGGCCTAATATTTGCCAGGCAGATACTCTATCAATAATCTAGCCATGTCCTCAGCCTTTTCTTCTCTCATCATTTTCAGCACACGGTCTCCTGTTTTTTGCTGCCCATTGGCCTCAGATTGTAATCCTCCCATATTTGCCTCCTCAGATGCTGAAATTATAGGTATGAGCCATTACTACTACCTTCTGAAATGATAAGTCAAAACATTACATTAAGTAACAGTTAATGCTTTGATCTGCCTAAAACAGAGAAATAAACCAAACAAACTCAATTCAACAGACTTGTATGCAATATAGTTACGCGTCAAATTGTTTCCCCCGATAGCCTATCAAGGAAAATATTTTCATTTTGTAGGAATATCTATTGACTTTTTTGTTTTTAATGCTATTATTACTCACAATCTGACCAAGGCATTATTGATAATTGGCTACAGCACAAGATTTGACTGTAGACAATTACTTCTTTGCTCCCCAAGTAAGAAAAAAAACCTCCTTTCATGTGGATCTAATTTCCCATTTCCTGTGAGTTGAGTAATTTTACACTCTGGATCCAAATGCTGTGCTAAAAGGCCTCTGTGGTTCAGAAGAATAATATCCTGTTATATCCTTCCATTATCTTGGTACCATGTGATTCCAAAGACTGTCTAAGCTGGCAGTACTATCATCAATGTTTTCCAACACTAATCCTATAAGAAAAATCTAGTCAAAAAAGAGAAACCAATATAGGTATTACAAATATCAAAATTTTAATTAAGTTGGATTGCAAGCTAAAAATACAAGATTAAAAAGAGCAACAAAAGAAAATAAAAATAAACTTGAACCCAAAGATAAGCTGCCATTGCAAACAAATGGCCCTAAGCCCACAGCTACTTCCACGTTACCTGGATGAATGCATTTGCCAAAGCACAAATAAGCAAGGACCTGAGTTTAGTGCTGTTACTATTAAAACTCTGAGCCATCTACAATGACACTTAGCCAGCCCATGGAAGCCAAGGCTAGAATGATAGAAAAGTAAGACAGCTTTTCTTTTCCCCTGACCTTCTAGCCTCTTACTGTGCATCACACTGGCAATTACCTAAAAGCAAATTAGCAAGGCCAAAACAAAACAAAGGTACTTGACAATATATAGTTTTCAGACTTCTAACTTTAGCACCAAAAGATAATATAAATTGGTGGATGCAGTGCCATAACTATTTTAATGCTTGCCCCAGTTTATGTTCCCTATCAAATAAATATTTACCAAATAAATGATTGATAGATGAAAGCAATAGCTAGACATTAGAGCAGTTTCTACTTTTTTTTCTTCCCTTAGTTATAGTCTATTTCCCCATAGGTTTTGAAATTGCTTATTAGGATACCTACACAATCAGGAAATTAAAATAAAGACAAAATAATAAGATGAAGCAAACTAGCAATGGAATTGTCAAAGTAAACTAGGGTACAAATCATTATGACTTTAAATTATTTATTGTTGTCAATACAATTGCCAGATAACATACAGGATCCTAGCCTGTCACCAGTGGTTCATGCCTATAATCCTAGCTACTCAGGAGGCTAAGATATGAGGAATGTGGTCTGAAGCTAGCCCAGACAGGAAACTCCATGAATCACTTACCTCCAATAAATTAGTCAAAAAAGCCAGAAGTGATGCTGCAACTCAAATGATAGAGCACTAGCTTTGAGCATAAAGAGCCTCAGGGGACAGTGCCCAGGCCCTGAGATCCAGCTCCAGGACTGGCAAAACAAAATAACAAAACAAGCAAAAAAAACCCCAGGATACTCAGTGATATTTGAATATTATATCTGTCATCTCTATATTAATAATATGTATTATTTTATCAAAACTTAAATTTAACTATGTATCTGCATATTTATATTCTAACTTCGCCCACCTTATATGAAAGGACAATATTTTTTCTTTATTCTATCTCTTGTTATTTAATATCTGAAGGTGGCATGTATAGAACTTATTATTACTGAAGAGTTTTGTATTATTAAATTAAAATATCTTACAAAGTCCGTAATAGAGTCTCTCCCTGATGAAAAAAATAATATGATGATTCACCTTTAATAGCATATGAATTTGCAATGCATAGTTTTTATTTAAATAATTTAAACAATTGCTACATTTCAAATTTCATAATGAGACTCATAGTGTATTAGGAATTTGTCTAAAGTCATTCTCTCAGTCTATTCTCTTATTTCCATGAGTTTTCTGCAGCTCAGTGCCTTAAACAATAAAATGAAAATATGATTACTGTAAACATAGAGGATAAGGCTAACCAAAAAAAGAATTTACCAGGCCAAAATGTGTTCAAATAAGGAGAATTACATTTCCTTTTCCTTAGCTAAAAGATCATAAGAAAATAGGTAGAGTTTATTAAATGATCATTAGCCACATCTTCAAGACTACAGGCTTTGCAGACATTGTGTTCTATGCAAAAATAAGCAAAATATTTTCTGTGGAATTGTGAACAGTCTAAGGTGAAGACAGTGCTTTGATGATGAAAAATTGAATTTTTCAACCCAAAAATTCTTCATTATCAAAAAAGACATAAACTGGGTTTGGTTGACCAGTGTTGTATTTTAGCTCCCTAAACAGTCCTGACTAATGATTTTATTCACCATTCAATAACTCTCAGGAGCATGGAAACAAAGTCAGTGTTTGAAAAAGACATGTTTATAAATAAATATCTATAGTATATATGATGTGGATAGCATACATAGCTGGGCATGTATATCTAAATATATGTGTGTGGAATATAGTAAATGTAAGTATGTATATACGCAAAATATGTAAGCAGATGATGCTTAACTTTCATTACTTGAGTATTGCAGCAGTAAGATTAATGTCTATTTTACAATTGTCTACATAGTGATGGGTTTTGTATATATGATTACAACTTGAACAGTAAAATTTTACCCATGTGTGAATGAGAATTTCTGTGATGAATCTTTATGTTTTTAGGAGACTGCCCTTCAGCACGGAGACCTCCAAAGGTTACCTCTTCTATTTTACTGAACAGGCAAATCTTTTTCTGATAATACAAGTCAGAGTTTCTCTCTCTTCATCTTAAGAATGACCAACATAGAGATTTGGTGTACTTCCTCCATGGTAATTATTAGGTTCATATAGATAATTTTGGAAATTCAGATTCATTGTAAAAAAAATACAAAAGAAAAAATTTAACAACTGTACATTTGTAGGCTTGCATCATCTTTTCAGACTCAGGCTTAACTGGAACATATTCTAAAACAAATTATCACAGTCAAATATATCTGAAAAAATGTTTCCTTGCAACATAGATCAATAATGAAAACTCATTCCCAGTTTATTTCTTCTTTGGATGGCCCTTCTGTGTTGTGATTAAACAAATTGCCTTTTCCCTTTGATAAACTTCCCTCTGTATGATCATCTCATGCTCATCCAAGTTTATCAGGATAAATGATTGGTTTAAAATTTTATAAGGTACTTTCCTGTCAATCACATCTTCTTGGTGAGCTAAATCAGTATTATTTTTTTGCTCATTTCCTAAGTAGATTGCATCTGGTCTATGGGTAAACACAGAGGAGTTGCTCCCTCTTCCCAGGGTTTATAATGAGAATATTCTCTCTGATCAGGTGCATGCACCCTGCTGTCATTTGCAGCCTGACCTGGAGGTCAGAGGTGATGTGAGTGAGGCTCAGGGATGCATACAAATCACATCCTCTTGTCTGTCTGTTTTGTTGACTGGTTCTCCTCAGGGTCATGGCTATCTTAAGTAGCAGCCTGAAGGATAAAGTGTGCCCTGTCTGAGCTGTAAAACTTTGACTGTGGGCCAATTGTATCTGACATACAGCAGCATGAGGCTTGGTTTAGCCTTTGGATTCAGAACAAATCACTGGCTATCAATGGCTGATAGTGACATGCAGTTTACTGAATCACTCCTCCTTTCTGACAGCTCTACATAGGGAATAAATGGGTTGTTTTTTAAGTTAGAGAGTATGTGTTTAAAATATATACTGTATGAAATCTTTTACTTGAAAACAAAACCATTAAATTTTTATTTTTTTAATCTGGTCTTTTAGCCTAGACTTTTCAACATACAAGCTCTAGACTACAAAAGAGCACATGTACCATAGAATTTGGCAAGCATTTGGAAACATAAGAGACTGCTCAATGTTGTTTATATTGACTTCCTGTACATAAGTTCATTTTTGATTTTTACAGAAATAAGCCTTTTTAATCATTGATATACCATAGAAAGACAATTTAATGCCTTTCCAAAGCCACTTCACTTACCATCAACATTTGTTGATAGCAGATCATATTAAAGTTTATCTCCAGCCAGTCTCCTCTGGTATTTATAGGATGGTGTCATAATTTAATTTTTAAATATTTTTTGCCAGTACTGGGCCTTGAACTCAGGGCCTTGGCACTGTCCTTGGACTTTCTCAGGGCTAGAGCTCTACAACTTGATCCACAACACCATTTCTGGCTTTTTTCTAAGTATATGGTACCAAGGAATTGAACCCAGGTCTTTGTTCATGCTAGGCAAGCACTTTACCAGTAGGCCAAACTCCCAGTCCCTCATAATTTAATTTTTAAAAAATTTATATCCCCCTTTCCTTCATCTGTAAAGTACAGAAAAAAAATAAACAAGTGATATAATCTGGTCCACATAGAAATCTCATATCCTAGCAAAATAGATAATGCATACTAGCAAAATAGATAATGCATAAACAGAAAATACAAAAAAAAGTATAGACATGATATTTTTAAATGATCAAAACTGATGAGTGGCAGAGAGTGGTGTCATTTGTAGATGGCTTTTTGGAAAAATGAAAATATTTTTGAACATGGTCATGGGGGATGAACAAGGAAGAACATTCTAGAACATCTGAATAAAGTAAACAATCAAGAGACTAGCATAACACGGAGTAGGTGAGGAGGATCTGAATTATGAACTCTATTTTAAAAATGAGGCAGTAATTGCTACGGAGGATTGTTCTCAAGAGAAATTCAAAGTAAGCAAAGCTCCTGAAAGTACTCAACCAGAGTTATTGAAACCATCATGAAAACAAGAAATGTTTGAGACATCAAATGGATAGTGAGGTTCAAACTTTCCCTGGCATAGGTGTCCTCCCACACATGGACAGCAAAGATTCTTCTAGAATGAGCTCCTTCCTGAGATCCACTCAGCCCCATTTGTCTTTATCTCAGATGGTATAAATGAGTATTGATAAAATGAAAGATTAAATATATGTTTTTGTCTCTGAGTCACTTGAAGATTATGATAGTATGAATGACAGGGAAAATATCCAGGATAAGAAGAAAGTTTTTCAAAGATGATGAGTTTAGTTATAGACCTCTCTACTCAGGACAGGGTCCTGCAAACAATCATAAGCCTTCCAGGGAGCTTTCTGAAATAGAATTTTTAATTGTTCACAAAATCAATTATGTCATATGGCATTGTAGTGGCCCGTTACTCTGAGATGTCTAGTGAACTCTGTGTCTATTAGTACTATAACTTCTCTATAGCTATTTCTCAAAGAAATTACAATGTCAATGATTTGTGAAGGAGTTGAAATGAATATTTTCATTTGAGCTTCCACAACTTGGGCTTAAAATAAAAATGAAGAATAGAACTCTCAACCTTCAAGATTCTAGATCGGACAACCTAAAACCTCCATCATGTGATTATGGACCTGATCAGCATAAACCAGTCAACTTGCATATTACATATTTTTCTGATGATTGTATTTCCAATACATTGTTCCCAAACCCTTTCATGTACGCATGTCACATGCCAGAAGAGGTTTCTTTTTTACTTTTTTTCCTCATAATTGTCATCACCATCATTAGATTTACAAAGGTATTTCATTTTGATATATCTATATAAGCATACATACATTATAGTTTGATAAGATTTGCCCCCTCCACCAGCCTTGCTCATCCCAGGTCTCTCCAAACCTATATTAATAAGCTTCACTTTCACCTATGCACATGAAGTGTTTTGACCACATTCCCCTCTCGTCCTCTGTTACTCCGGCCTCCCCATCAGACAGAACTGCCATCCCAGACAGAACTTGTTTTACATTCTTGTCATTTTTATGTGTGTCTTAATTACTCATACAGGTTTCTGCATAGTTTTTTCATATATGTGTCTGAAGTATTTTAATCAGAGTGGCCTTCTCACCACTCTCACATTCAGCATCACTATTATTCCCTCTTTCAGCTGTCTTCAGTGAGTTTCATTTTTTCATCTTCCTTCTAAGATGTAATAATTGTCAGTATTGTACACCTTCTTACATTCTCTTTCTTCACCTCCCTCAAAGTTATAACCAAATTAAACATTATACATATTAAACATCTTACATATATGTGTATAGGCACATGTAGTTCTGCATATACACATTTACACATATATGTTTACATGAATGTTTACTTTCTAGGTCCGACATCCACAGATGAGGAAACACATTTGTCAAGGGATTCATAACCAAAATATTCAAGGAGATTAAAAAAAAACCTAACCTTCCATGCCAGGCACAGTGGCTCATGCCTGTAATCCTAGCTAATCAGGAGGCTGAGATCTGAGGCTTGCAGTTCAAAGCCAGCCTGGGCACTAAAGAACATGTGACTCTTATCTCCAATTAATTATTAGAAAACAGGAAGTGGGCTGTGGCTCAAGGTTTAGGGTGGTAGCCTTGAGCTGAAGAGCTCAGGAACAGTGCCCAAGACCAGAATTCAAGCCTCACAACCCACAAAAAAATCGCTAATCTTCCAAAGAAATAACAACCCAATTAATAAATGATAAATGAACTGAACAGTTAATTCTCAAAAGATGAAGAAATGGATAATAAATACATAAGGAAATTCTCAACATCCCAGACATAAAGAAAATACAAATCAAATGACACTGGGATTTCATCGCAGTCCGGTCAGATGAACAAACACAAACAAGAATGATGAAAAAAAGTGACATGAACCAAGAAGCATTGTCTTTATAAACTACTCCATTGAATGGCAATAGCTTTGTACAACTAATAAAAATATTAAACAACAGAACACAATAAATGTTGAGGGCACGTGACATATTGGAATCCTAATACACTGTTGATGGGACTGTAAGCTAATGGAACCACTATAGCAACCAGTATAAGGGCTCCCCAAAACACTAAAACAAAACTGAAACGCAGTACTGCCTTATTATCTAGTAAAATCACTCTTGGACACATACCAAAAGGAATATAAATTAAGAATTTGCACACCCTTGCTTATCGCAGCATTATTCACAATAGCCAAGCTGTAGACATGTCCCATATGCCATACAACTGATGAATGGATCAAGAAAACGTGATGTAGATAGATAGATAGATAGATAGATAGATAGATAGATAGATAGATAGATAGATAGATGATAGATAGATAGATACACACATACACACACACACACACACACACACACACACACACACACACATACTAGAGTACTATACAGCCAGAAAAAAATCACTTTTTCTTGACAGTAGTGAGGTTTCAACATACAATTCGCATTCGATTTTCTTGCTCATAGCTCGAACCCTAATGGAGTCATAGTTCCAACCTACTTTTTGTTGGCTGAGTGGAGATGAAATCTGGCAAACTTTTCTGCCAGGGCTGCCAGTGCTGGCTTCAAAACTTAATTCTCTAAATCTCAGACCTCTTGAATAGATAGAATTATAGGTGTGAGTGAGATAGGATAGATTAGGATAGATTTTAGGATAGATATTTATAATATAAAGAAAGCTATTAAGAGAAAATACTTGAAGTTTGTATGCAAGACACATTTATAAAGCATGTGGTTAAATCTAATTTGTCCGTTTAGAGTTTTGTGAGGTTTGGAGTCAGATTTCTAGCCACTGAACTTACAAAGTTACAAATAACATAAAATGCCTAATTTTTCATGGTCTGGCAAGTGTGATTATCCAGAATCCACTAGAAATAGAGATGGAAAGAGACCCATATCAGCATTGTGCTATAAGGTGATCCATAAATACTAATTCAATAAAACACCTTGCCTTTTCTCTTTCCCCTGGAAACACATACAAAACATCCAGAGAAGGCTGAGATGATCCCTCTGAGTCTGGAGTAGCCTGGTAGCTCCTGGCCCTTCTGTCTCAGTTCTGGTAACTACTCCCTTCCTTGGCACCTTCAGAGCAATAATATCCACTTTCTAGCTATAAGGTATGAACCTACTGTTTGTATTTTCCCTGCCTTTCTCATTCATTCATCTATCATTCTTCATTCCTAGTGCACTGCTAATTGACTCATTATCACAAGGGAGTCATTCTGGTGCCTCTACGAATTTGAAAATTAGAATGTCCCCATTATCTAGCCACATTACTCCAGGTATATTTCTGAAGGAATAAAAATCTTAAAAAAGAACACAGATACGTATGGTTATCATAGCATTATTCACAGTAGCATGTGCAGCAAATAACATAGTACATACAAACATAATGAGGTATTATTCAGCCATACAGAGGGACAAAAGCATGTTATTTGCAGAAAATTTTATAACGTTAAATTATCCTGTTAAGCAAAATACAACAAACTCAGAAAGTCTAATACTGCATTTTTTCTCATATGCAGAACAAATTTTTAAAGAACTCATACATTTTAAAGAATAGAAACTATTAGGGAAGATAAAAGGTACTAGAGAGTAAGGGAAGAGGAAAATGAGAAAACAATGAAGGGGTTCATTTTAATCACAGTACAGTATATACATGTAAGAAATGTCCTAAAGGGGGCCGGGAATTTGGCCTAGTGGTTAAAGTGCTTGCCTAGCATGCATGAAGACCCGGGTTCAATTCCTCGGTACCCCACATACATAGCAAAAAGCCAGAAGTGGTGCTGAGGCTCAAGTGGTAGAGCTCTAGCCTTGAGAAAGTCCAAGGACAGTGCTCAAGCCCTGAGCTCAAGCCCAGGACTGGCAAAAACAAAAACAAAAATAAAAAAAAAAGAAATGTCCTAAAGAAACCATTATTTTATATGATCAATATATACTAAAATGAATCACATTCTCTTAGGGCCTTTTCTTACTAGTCTAGTATAAATTGCAGCTTTTAGTATTTCCTGTCACTCTCAACCCAAATTATGTTAATTTTTCAGTATGACTTTCCATCATGAATAATAATATTTTATTTATTGGCAGTATTGTGGCTTGAACTCAAGGTCCTGTACTGGCATTCTACCACTTGAGCCATTTCTCCACTCCAGATTTTTGCTGGTTTTTTTATTAGAGTCTAGTAAACTATTTTACCCAGAAAGGCCTGGAAATTCAATCCTCTAGCTCTCTGCCTCCTAAGTAGCTAGGATTGCAAACATGAACCACATGTGCCCAGCAATCCATTTTATTTTTGTAGGACTTCAAAGTGTACAAACCATGCTGATATATATCTTCTGACTTAATATTTACAACCAGCCAGAGAAGTACCAGCATGTGAATACATCAAAACTCGACTTAATAAGATGCCAAATGTGTAACTTAGGCAAGTGTAGTTCAAGCACTCACTGATAATCACCAAGCTTAATATAATGAGCAATGTTTGAAAGGCTAACCCTAATCATCTACTGAAATGTAAACATTTTACTGCCTGCACATCTCTAATAAGAATTGATGTGGTGAGTCATCTGTAATTTCATCACCAGTATTACATCTTGATAGTGAATGAGCATCATTGGACTGTTTCCTATAAGTTAGATTATCACACACACAAAATATACACTGAATTTGGGTAGTATTTCAGGTGTGACACAGATGATAAATGGAAAGAATTCAAACTAAAAAGTAGCTCTCTTAGAATTGATGGTATCCTGCAAGTAAATTTTAATGCTTATTGCCCTGTCTCATCTGTCCAGTTCAATCTCAGCTTAAGTATCAATCACAGAGGAACAAATTAAGATCTCGGTTTTGTTTTTACTTTTAAAATTAAATAACTTAGTTTTCATTGCATTAAGATATTTTATACAGCTTTATGATAACAAAAACAACTCATCTTAAAACATTAACTATCAAGAGAGCCAATACTTCTTCATAATTATAGGTTTCATATACTTTGGTTTTTCTAAACATGTTAGAAAGATGCCCTCAATTTTGGGATGTATATTATGTGCCAAAGCTCCATAGTTTTATTGTTTTGTTGTGTTTCTGTTTATCACAGAATAACAATTTACCTGGATATATGTTACATTTTTTTAAAAAAACCAAACATCTCTCTTCTTCCTTTGCAATCCTGCCCACCACATGCACACACCAGATATTTGCCAAGCTAATATGATCTTCTGAGAAGTTAATGATTTGTTTCATTGTTTTACTGTTACACAAAGCTTATTTTTCAGCCTTATAAAACTAGTCTGAAATATATGTGACATTAAACAGTTACTGTAAAAGGGGTGAGTGGTTTATAGTCTATATAAGCTGCAACTTTATATGCAAAATATTCCTTCTTTTTACATATATTTTATAAACACTTAATAAAATCCCCAAACTCTATTTTATAAGTTCCCAGTCCTTTTAAATATGTTCTTACATATGTGATGCATCTACCCGATTTCTTTCCTTTCCCTTTTCTTCTATAAATCAAATACAATATTCTTTCTTGAACCAACTGGAAAATTAAACGATTGTGAGAGAGACTGCACACTCCTCACTTCCTTTTGTGCTTCCCTCACAACTAAGATTTTGCTGTTCTGGTGCTATGTGAACCTAAGGACCACGGACAGTACCTCAAGTTGACATAGGAATGCATGTTTCTATAATGAGATAATAGTGGATTCTTAAAATCACATGATAGGAAATGCAATGGATGGTTGATTCTTCACTATTTTTTTTAAATAATAGTCATTATTGAAAGCCTTCACAAGTTCACAGAGGACCTTGGAATACTAACATAGCAGTTTTTTTCCTGAAATGATGACAAACTATTTTACAAGTTACTTTCCATGATAGGGATCAAATGCCATTTTTAGAATAAGCTGATTTTGTTTTCAGGAGAAAGAAAATCTGGTAGTCGGATTTGTGGAGAGGGGCAGACAGATAAGAGTTCATCTACATCATTCTCTATTTCTTTATTGTTTTCTCAGTGTAGTAGCAAAGACATGTTCATACACCCAAAATTACATCCCTCCTTAAACTCTGCTCCTCATACTTTTTCCTACGTTGGTCTTATGATTTCATCTTGATCTTGGCTTAAATAAGAAACATGAGCATGTTCTGAGTTTACAGAATCAGAGATTCTAATTACAAGTCTCAGGGAGGAAAGCTGATGTTTGATCATCTTCGCTGCAGGGCCCATGGTGTTTGCTTGAGAGCATGTTAGCATTAATGTATTTGTCCTCACATTTAATTCAAAGCATCTCACACAGTCGCCATTAATAGTATTTTGCTAGCGCTTTCAAATGATTTCTAATGTAATTTAAATCAATTCAATTTAACAGCCTTGTACAAAGATCTGCACTTTGCGTGCTTTAGGTGATACAAAAGCATAGTTCTTTTCCTCCAAGAAATTTTGGTCTATGAAGGAAAATGGATGTGAGCTTCACTCACTTGACAGAAAGGACAATCACAGACTTTTCTGTAAAGGATATTCGGGACTGTTCTAGAGGACCACAAAGAGATGAATGGGATTCTGGGGATATAAAATAAAATGGGCAACTTTGCAAGGAACAGATTGAAGTCTTAAGAGTCAAGTTACAAGAAACATTGGAGGTCTGGAATGATGATTCAGATAAGATGATTTGTATAACATGGAGGACATGCAATCCATCTGCATAGAGAATAGGATATAGAAACAAGAATTTCTTAGAAGACATCTTAGGAGGAAATGAGACAAGGGAAAGGATGGACATTTTACAAGGGTGTGAATATTCAGTGCAGTTACTGGTGGCTTTTGAAGAAAAGTACATTTCAATTTTGCTTTTGTGTTACATGTTAGGTAAAGCAAACAGGCAAGAGATAAATTTGACATGAAAGCAGAAGGCAATATTTGGAGGGCAAAATTGTAATATTAAGATAGAATCAGTGCTGGAAGAGAAGTAAAAAGATGCTTATTGATAGCAATTTCACATTCTCTCAGTTCCAAGTTATAGCCTACCTTTTATGCAAAACCAACTAACAGACTCTACTAACATAAGCATCTCTGGGAAAGATAATGGATCCAAAATGTTTTTAGATAAATGTGGTTTGATCCTCCAGGGAAAAAAAATTTACCAGTCAAAAATCCTTATCTAGGGCCGGGAGTTTGGCCTAGTGGTTAAAGTGCTTGCCTAGCATGCACGAAGACCCAGGTTCGGTTCCTTGGTACCACATACATAGAAAAAAGCCGGAAGTGGTGCTGAGGCTCAAGTGGTAGAGCTCTAGCCTTGAGAAAGTCCAAGGACAGTGCTCAGGCCCTGAGCTCAAGCCCAGGACTGGCAGAAAAAAAAAATCCTTATCTAAAGGAACCAACCTAGTTGATGAGTGGATCAACAAGTTGTGATATTTGTATACAATGGAATTCTATGCTGCTGTCAGAAAAAACGACATCGACCCATTTGTTAGGAAATGGAAAGACTTAGAAAAAATCATATTAAGTGAAGTAAGCCAGACTCAAAGGAACTTAGCCTCAATGATTTCCTCATTTGTCATAATCAGTAGAAACCTTGGGCTCTACTAGCAGAGATCTGCAATAGAGCAAAACCTTGATACATAAGGCCATATAGTATGAAGCTAATTGAAAGGACCTCCAGGATATTGAAACAAAAGCCATATAACGAATGATTGTTGTCCTTAATGTACTATGTTATCCCTCATCTCCTTTGCTGTCCCTTGGTTATCTCATATTGTTACAGTACCTCACTTTGTTACCTGATATATTGAATATATTTTTCTTTGGTTTTTTGAAATTGGATAGGGAAGGGGGAAAACCAAGATGGGGGAGTGGGTGGTGGGTGAGGGGAGGGTAATGGATACCAAGACATGTGAAAGGGTATCAATGTATCTGAATTAATGCACCTTCTATCTGGCAAATATCGTGTAACCCTTTTATTAATTACAATAAAAATATATGTTAAAAAATCCTTATCTAAAGTGACTACTGTGAAGTAAGCCAGACCGAGAGAAACAAAGGTTACGTGATTTCTTTCGTGTGTAGTAGCTAGAATATACCTATAGCACTATAAGTAAAAACTCTAGGTAGTATACAAGTGGCTATAAATGAATTAGCTGAAGTATGAAGTTAAGAAAAGTAAGGGAAGGGGTATGTAGAAGAAGGCACGAGAAGGTTGTGTGGGTGACACTGATACATTGATCAAGAGACATGGAATTCATAAACTGCTTTGTTTAATGCCACCTTATTTGCACAACGACACAAATATAATTTTAATACCCTATGTATTTTAGTAGAGGCTTTATAGACTTTTTTTAAAAACTGCAGGATTTTCAAAAATTCAAATTTTTAAAGGTAGGAGAAAATAGTGTTTTAGTCTATAGTTCAGAGATCAGGATTTTGACATTTTAGGTTAGATGCTTGAGTCTTTATCCCTGAGTAAATACATATGTATATGCATGCCAACGTGTAGGAATGTGTGCCTATACACTGAAAACAGAAATAAGATCATAGAATTTTATGATATCAATTATTCACCTTATCTAGTGAGTATTTTATAATCTCTCTGACCTCAATTTCAATTGATATAAGTTTACAAAAAAGTTATTCACCTTATCTAGTAAGTATTTTATAATCTCTCTGACCTCAGTTTCAATTGAAATAAGTTTACAAAAAAGTTAAGCAGAAAATCAAGAATTCTCACATACCTTTTCTTTCTACGGTTTTTTCTATTATTTCTTTGCATTAATTTGGCTATACTCATTATAAGTGTTAGACTGCTAGTAAGATATTAGTTAGATCTATAGTTTACATATGGATTTATTTTGTCTTTTTGTTGGACACATCTATGTATTTTGATAAGTGAATGGTTACATATCTACTAGCAAAATGCCATATAAAATAGTTTCAACACTATAAAAGTTTTTCATTTTTTTCCCAGTCCTGGTACTTGAATTTAGGGCATAGGCACTGTCCTTGGGCTTTCTAAACATTAGCACTCTAGCACTTGAGCGGCAACACCTCTTCTGGCTTTTTCTAGGCATGTGGTACAGAGAAATCAAACCCAGGGCTTTGTGCTTGCTAGGCAAGCACTTAGGTCACACTCACACTCCCAGCCCTAAAAGTTCTTCATTTTACATCTACACAAACCTTGTTTAATCTTTCTCCCCCCCCCCAGGTCTTTTTAATGTTCTGTAGTTTCTCCTTTTCCTGAAAGTCAATTAGTTGAAAGTAGAACACTTTTTCAAACTGACCCCTTTCATTAACAATGGGGATTTAAGGGTTTTCCATTTCTTATTGTGCCTTGATAAATCATTTTATCTTTTTCTTTCTCTCTTTTATCTTCCCTTCTTTCTTCTTTCTTCCCTTCCTTTCTTTCTTTTTTTTTGAGACAGTCTTATAATGTAGCCTTAGGATACCCTGGAACTCACAAACCACCTGCCTCAGCCTCACAAGTGCTAGAATTGTAGGATGCACCACTGTGCCTTCTCATACCATTCATTTTAATCACCATTACACCATTGCTTCAATTTCAAATTCCATGTCAACACAAGAGCTTGGGTATGTTTTTAGGTCTACTTGTCATTTTATGTTTTCTTGTTGGGAAGTCTACTAAGGTCTTTGAACCATTTGTCAATTGGCTTTATTTTATTTTTGAATTTTAATAGTCATTTGTATACTTTTTTTCCTCCTCTGTCAGCATGTGGCTTGAATTCAGGGCCTGGGCTCTGTTCCTGGGCACTTGCACTCAAAGCCAGCACTCTGAGCCACAGTGCCAGGTTTTGAATGGTTAAGTGGAGATAAGAGTCTCATGGGGACTTTCCTGCCCAGTCTGGCTTCAAACCGTCATCCTCAAGTCTCCACCTTGTGAGTAGCTAGGAACCACCAGTGCCTAGCATGAGCTCATAATTTTTAACTACCCCTTATATATGCTTTAGAGAGGTATCCCAGGCTTTAAGGGTAATTTCACTACATGTGATTTGACCAGGCCGCTTTTCAGCTGTGCATTCACAGTGAGGTGTTTAATTTCTACATGCTACAGTTTCCTCATCTGTGAAGTAATAGCCACATGATAATTTTTGAATGGACAGATCATGAATAAATTTCCTAGCACAAATAGGTATTCCATGACTACTGATTATGCCTCTTCTTGATTGATCCTTCCTTCTGAATTGTACCTTATCTGTATTTCAAATTTGTCACCGATATCTCAATGAATCACTGTTTAAAAAATATTCTTTTCTTTTCAATATCTTTCATAAATAGAAGTAAATACCTGTCATCAGTTTAGGAAATAATTAGCAAATTAACTATTCCATAGGAGAATTCTATTGGCGTTTTAGGCCATCTTTGCATTATTCAGATCACATTATTTTAGATATTGATTGAAGATCCTAATGCCTTCACATGACAGAGTGAATGACCTTTCAACAATTTGACAGAGTTCCAACAGAGCCCAGACAATTTCACTCACCAATACTGACAGAGTAACTAGTTTCTTACCATGTTTACTGCAGGTAGCACATCTTTACAAATCTAACTGAATCATGAGGCAATGAAGATTTCTTTTGTTAAAGCTAACACTATTCATAGAAAGGAATAGCTTTGTCTTAATTTCTTTTATTTGATTCCACACTTAGGAAATGACTTCTGGGTTACAATTTTAGCAACAAATTATGGGTGGGTATTTTTTTTCAGCTGTGGCTTTGACCTTAACCTTCTACAATGGCATTTTCAGCTGCTTTTGTTTATTCATCCAAATATTTTGAAGAATCCACAGAGGCTATCGTCTGTGTATCCAGTAATACATAAAACAATAATTTGCATAATCAAGATGGACTTATTCCAGGAAATTCAAGGGTAATTTAGCCTTAAAATTTGGTAAATGTGGGACCAGGAGTTTGGCCTAGTGTTAGAGTGCTTGCCTAGCACGTACGAAGACCCGGGTTCGATTCCTCAGTATCACATGCATAGAAAAAACTGGAAGTGGTGCTGAGGCTCAAGTGGTAGAGCTCTAGCCTTGAGAAAGTCCAAGGACAGGGCTCAGGCCCTGAGCTCAAGCCCAGGACTGGCAAAAAAAATGGTAAATGTCATTCACTGATTTAATAGGTTATAAGAGAAAAACCATGCAGTCACCTTGATATACGCAGAAAAGGCACTTGACAAATTTCAAAACCTTGTGTTAACCTTAAGGATGCTTTAATATAATGAGTAAACAATTATTTGATGGTGAGTATTTATTTCAAAAGAAAAAAATCCATAAAATCTGTCAATATTTAATATTAGGGACATTTTCCTTAGAAAGTCAACAAGACTAAAGTTATCCAGGACCATTGCTTTTACCCACACTGTCCTGGAGGTCTCAGGCAATATGGTGCATACAGAAAATCACTGAATGATTAAGGACTGAAAAGTTGAAGTAGCCAGCACTCATACAGAGATAGTCTTCCACACAGAAGATTTACACACACGCACATACTCACATACACACACACACACACACACACACACACACATACACACGCGCGCGCGCGCGCACACTGTAACTCAGCAATTAGAAATTTGCCTTTTCTATGCTCTCCCTCTGTGGGATTTCAACTTAACTTGCTAGCTATGTCCTTCACCATACAGAAACTCTGAGGATGTGGCCAGGAGGGATCACTACTACACTGTTGGTGGGAGTTCAATCACTATGGAAATCAGTATGGCAGTTCCTCAAAAGACTAAACATAGAGCTCCCCTATGACCCAGCAATTCCACTACTTGGCATTTACCCAATTGTCCAGAAACAAGGACATACTAAATCCACTAGCACAATGATGTGCATTGCAGCACTATTTACCATAGCAAAGATATGGAACCAACCCAGATGCCCCTCAGTAAATGAATGGATCAAGAAGATGTGGTATTTATACACAATGGAATTCTAGGCTGCCATCAGAAAGAACAACATCACCCCATTTGTAAGGAAATGGAAAGACTTGGAAGAAATTATATTAAGTGAAGTAGTCCAGACCCAAAGGAATATATGCTCCATGGTTTCCCTCCTTTGTAATAATTAGTACACACCTAGGACTCTTCTAGCAAAGGATTCCAATAGCTCAAAATCTAGGTATATAAGGTCGTATAGGATGAGATTAAATGAAAGGATCTCTAGGATATGGAAACAAGAGCTTTATCTTGTGTGACTGTTGTTCTTAATGTACTGTTATTTCTCCTCTCTTTTGTTGCCCTTTGGTCAATCTCATATTGTTACAGTATCTGACCTTGTTACCTGGCATATTGTATATACATTTATTTGTTTATTTAAAATAGGAAAGGGAAGGGGGAAATGAGATGATTGGGAGGGGGTGGGAGAAGGGAAATGGGGACAAAAACCTGAGAAAGGGTATCAATGTGTGAGAAGTAATGCATCTAGCATCTGTCGAATATAACTGTAACCCCTGTATACATTACAATAAAAATACTATATAATATATATGAATATCTGTGAGTAAAATAGCAAAACAACATTCACCAAATCATGTTGAATAACAATAGGTAATGGAGATGGAGAAAGTGAGAGTAAGCAAGTCAGTCAAGCTGATTAAAATTCATGAGTATACATAGATAACAGTGAGATCCCCTGGAACTATTAAAACACACTTAAAAACATGAATGACTGGGATGTAAAACAGGTTCTGTCTGGAGTGTGGGTACTAGTGAGCAGGTAGAAGAGCAAGTGGAGAGGACAGAGGGATGTCTCTGTCATTGAAAACTCTCACTCTGTGTGTGTGGAAATGGGTTGGTGAAGTTTGTTGAGATTGATTGGGATTGGGATCAGGAAGAGTATTAGGGAGAGTGAGGCAGATCAAGTCAAATTGTATGAGTATATGCGAAAATAAAACTTCCTTGTCAGCTAACTGACGCTAATAGAAATATGGCAAGTTGAGTCAAAAGAATAAGAAAGAGTAACAGAGGAGAGGGATATGATCAAAGTATCTTTATCCATGTGTGGAAATGTCACAAACTTCCGAAAAAAGATAGGAAGTCACCAACAACCCCTTGTTGCAATGTTGGTACATGTATGCAAAGCTCATTCTGACTTGTATGCATTTGTAGGATGCTTCTAATGTCTTTGATTTAAAAAGCTAGCAAGGAAATTCTGAGACAAGGGACAAGTTAGGACCACAAACACTAGGACTTGATGCTGATTAGCTATGGTCAGCAAGGAACACTGCACCAAGAAGTACATAAAGGGCATATATTATACTGTGTATGTATATATAGGTGTGTATATATAGATATATATATGCATACATATTACCAAATATTTTTTCTGTTTAGGTAATGAACTGAGGGCTTTGTTTCTCAGCTACCACCCTACCACTTAAGGCACACCTCTAATCCTAAATTTTGTTGTTTAACTTAAAGCTGGAATCTCTTGGAACTTGTAAGCCCAGGCTAGCATCAAACCATGATCCTCATGATCTCAGCCTCCTGAGTAGCCAAGACTTCAGACAAAAACCACAAGAAGCCAGCCTAAGTGCGTATTTTTTATCACAGCTTTGTTTTCTTGTGAAAGATCTATGACAAAAATTTTGATGTGTTTGCTTCCAAGAAAGTTTTGGAGAATTGTATCTATCATCTGAATTACAGTGGTACCTGTATTTTTTGCCAGTTCTGGGGCTTGAACTCAGGCCTGAGCACTGTCCTTGGGCTTTCTCAAGGATAGTGCTCTACCAATTGAGCCACAACACCCTTTGCTGCTTTTTCTATATATGTAGTACAGAGGAATCAAACCCAGGGCTTCATAAATACTAGGCAAGCATTCTTCCACTAGGCTACCCTCCCAGACCCCGTATTTTTATAATAACATATTGATTACACTTTTAGCCTCCTATAGCAGTTGTTACAACCAATACTTCAGTGTTATTCGGGGTATTTTAAGAGCTATGGTCAAGCTTTTCATGTAGGAAAGACTTCTTTCAGACAGATTCTATCATTGTCCTCATTTTACAGATGAGGAAACTTAGGTACAGAAAGGCTAAATAATTGGAGTAACATGATTAAAGTAGTAGTAAATGGCAGGACCAGGCTTCAACTCTAATCAGTCAGAATCAGGGGTCCATGCTTATTATTTCTGTATATTTTTTCCTTTGTTACTAAATTATCTTGGTGTACTTTAATTTCAAACCACTAATGATTAACTTTCATCATCACACAGGTCTATTAGCAATCTCTCAGTAGTCTTTTCTCTCTATGGAAGAAGCACTGTGTAAAACAAAGGACTGAAAATAAAGGTGTGTAGAGATTGAACTTCAGATCTATGTGATATAGTCACTTCTATCAAGGGTCAAGTTAGGCACTGAAAATTCCACTTCCTTATTCTAGTAAAGGGATCCCACAAGATAAATGTGGTTTTTATTTACATGCCTTTGTATAAATTAGTCTATTTTTTAAAGCAGCACTGTGTTACTTATGTATATCACTATTTTGGGACATCAATTTATTTCAGACACTAGTCACAGTTGGGCCAGAAGAATAAATGAATATATAAATATAGTGGTAGACCGATAAATAGATTTGGAGACACAGAGATAGAGATAGTCATGTATAAAATATTTCTTTTATACCCCAGCACACAGTGAAATGTAGAGTGGGGGTAAAAACCCCTGTAGTTTGAACAATGATTTCTGAACGCTGGATTCACCTCTCAGCTCCTTAGCTGTGGCTGTAAATTTAGATGTCTTTGTTCAATTTGCTTCTTGGTTCAGCACACACACATTGGCCAGGCTGAGACTGTGAAAGGTTCTTCCCTCACCCCTTTGAGAGCACAAGACTGACTCCATATGCTCCAAGCCAGGGGCAATGTAATGTCCAGAGTTTTATTCACAGAGTCAGTCAACCATCCTTTCAGCCTTGACTTACTGGCCACTGCTCATCCATAGACCTCACAGAAGTCTCCAGACAAGGGAGATGTTGAACACGGGCTCCAGCATCAACAGATGTGGAATGTGTTCAGCCAGCCGAGGTCCAGGACCTCTCATTGACATGGGCATGCACCTCACTTCGGTACAGAATGAACAAAAGGCGGGATTAAAAAATCAGGAATAACCACGATCTGCTGAAATGTGAAAATAAAGCATGATAATTTTTTCCTTAGTGTTGAAACAAATATTGTCCCATGGTACAAACATTTTCCAAACCCCAGTAATTATAATGTTTTCCCTTTATTTGCTGCTATTGTTCAGGAGGACAAGAAGCTTGCACACATTTTATGTCAAAGAATTGCTTCTGCATTTTTTGGACTGGCTTCATAGTATTATTCTGCTCCATTCAAGCCACATTACACATCTGTTGACCTTATTGCAGTATTTTCCCCCAGATTTATCTCTTGACCAAAAGGCAGATAAAAATTCTTGTGCATTTATTACCCTTTAGAAATATAGAGAATCCCCCAAAAACATTCTTTGCTTTTCTTATGCTTTATGCTCATATGTTGCAGCACATTTTTATACTTCAAAAAATATGCCAAAGCAACTCTGTTTTGTGGCCATAGTTTCCCCCTTTATTTAATGTTTTATTTTAATAGTTGTTGTTTAAAACCTTAGTCAACCTCTATCCAAAAATATAAAATGAAAAATTCCAGAAATAGACAATTTGTAAGGTGCAAGTTATATGTCATTGTTCAACTGAGAGATAAAAAAGTACATATGTATATATATGCATATTGTATATGCATATGTATATGGTATATTGATATATATATACCATATATATGTTTTATATATATATGTGACATTTCTATCCATATAGACAAGTAATGGTAATTAAGCATGTCCAACCTTCTCAATAGTTATCTTTTCTTCTTGTAAAATCATTGGAAATTCTTACTTCTGGCTTTGCTGGCATTCTTAGTACAGTGTTGTTATCTGTAGTAACCCCAGCTGCATGTCGTTCTGAGTAGCGTGATAGAATGTCACAATGTCTCCACGATCCCCTAGAGGGAAATATCCACCTTGTATATCCACCAGTCCTTAGTAACTTCAGTAGTTACCTCCATTATCAGAATGACTGTTCTGTTACTATGGGACTGGGGTTGAAGTAACACATAGGAGACTAATATGATGCCACATACCTATGTTCTTTATCTCATCTCAAAGAATTGTATTTTTAGAAAGATTACATTCATCTAATTTTTATCATTGGTTATTATTAACAATATTTTATCAGGATACCTAATCTGTAAATCTAACTTTTGTTGTTGTTGTTGGTAATGGTGGTGGTTATGAGGCTTGAATTCAGGGCTTGGGCATTGTCCTTGAGCCTCTTAGTGCTCAAGGCTAGCACTCTATCACTTGTTCTACTGTGCCACTTCTGGTTTTTGAGTGGTTAACTGGAGATAAGAGTTTCATGGGGACTTTTCTATACAGGTTTGCTGTGAACAATGATCCTCAGACCTCAGCCTCTTGAGTAAGTAGTATTACAGGTATGAGCCACCAGTACCTGGCTTAAGTCAGACTTTATCATAGCCAGATTTTCTTGCTCTAGGACTTCCAATGTTTACTCAGAAAAAAATAGTTGAACAAATGTCCACATGGTACTCATGTAAAGAAGGGAAGGGCATTTAGAGAAGACATGGCAACTTCCTGTTAGATGAACCAAGGTCCCACTGATGAGACACAGGTAAAGGGATAATCAAAGTCAGATTTCAATAGGAGGGGTATTGTGAACAATATTATTATAAAATGTATAGTTATATAGATGATGATGATGTTGATGATGATGATGATGATGATGATGATGATGAATAAATGCCTTAATCTATAGCTTGAGTCAAGGAAGGTAAATCAGCTAGTAAGTCAGAATACATTAGGAGAGTCAGCTTGTGGCTATGTCTGAACCATGGCAGATACTCATGCTGTTAAGGATCTGAAAGTAGGGACAGAAACATGTTGGTCTTTCTCTATAGAGGAGCCCTGGAGCAAGAGTGCCAGTAGAACTTCCTGTGAGAATGAAATGTTCTTTGTCTATTCTGCATTGTCTCACATCACCAGCCTTCAGGAGCTACTGAGCATTTGAAATGTGGTCTTGTGATTTAGAAGACTGGATTTTAAATTCAATTCATTTAAAGCTAATAGCTGGGGCCGGGAGTTTCGCCTAGTGGTTAAAGTGCTTGCCTAGCATGCATGAAGACCCAGGTTCAATTCCTCGGTACCACATACATAGAAAAAAGCTGGAAGTGGTGCTGAGGCTCAAGTGGTAGAGCTCTAGCCTTGAGAAAGTCCAAGGACAGTGCTCAGGCCCTGAGCTCAAGCCCAGGACTGGCAAAAAAAAAAAAAACTAATAGCTACATTTGGTTAGTGACCATTGTTTTTGGCAGTGTAACCATAGCCAGTGTAGCCATAAGTTCCATACCTAAAGCAGCAGATAATGGTAGGGCTGCTCTATTTCTAAAAGGGCAACAGTTACTGGGTATAGTTCTAGGACTTCCTACCATTAAACCGCCTCCAATCATCCCTACCACGTTTCTATACAGTGCATTGTCCTAATAAATGTGCCTCTTTCTTTAAAGTAGGATAACATATGACAATTTTCCAGTTTTTAGATAGAAGGTAAGGCAAATTAGGTAGTTAATATTTTTTCTAAAGGAAGTAATGATTTCATAGGTTTTACTGATGAGTATTTTTTAAAATCTTTTGTTGGTACTAGAGATGGAACTCGAGGCCTGCTAGTTGATAGGTGAGGATTCTACTACTTTTCACTGTAGTTTGTCTTTTAGATAGTCTAATGATTTGTCAAGTCTGGCCTTAGTTGTACCACCTGAATAGCTGAGACCACAAGCTTGCACAACCATAACCAGCATTCTGATTCTGAGAAAAGATTTCACAACTTTTCCAACTGTCCTTATATCACTATTCTATCTCTGCCTTCAAAGTAGCTGAATTATAGACATGCACTACTACACCCAGTATAAAAACATTCTTTTATGTAAAAAAATAAAACATAGGAGAAAATTAAATATGATTATGATCATGTTACACTTGTGGATATATTTCCTTCAAAAAGCATGACTATATTAAGCACTCCTGTCATGAGAAATATAGACATTTTGAAACAAAAGAATTTAATACAACATTACAGATAATATTTGGCTAGAGCCCAGGGCATTTATGACAAATCAATGGCAAAGATATTGCTTCTGCTTGGGGACTCTAAAATAATTAAAAGAATGTCTGCCATATGTTTTCATGTACAAAGAATTGATCCAGCATCATAGGTAGAAGAGAAGAAGTTGACTCTTAAAGATGAAAAGAAAGACAAAAAGATGTCAATGTCTAGACACCTGGAAAAGCTTTCCTAAAAGCCCATCTAATCAGGCTATAGGGGTATTACAGCCCCCTCAGCTCAGATATTCATGGAAGGCAGTGATTAATGCATTGTGCCAGTTTTTCCTGTTTCATCATCTCAATCAAGGGTCTCACTAACAGTCTGCTGGGATTGACACTGGAGTTGGAAAATTCCAACTCCTGTGCTTCTACAAATCCCTTGGTGTTTCTGAAGTGCAGCATCAAGTGCGATGAGCAGGAAGCAAGGTCTCATTAGGAATGAATTTGTGGTTGCAAAGCTCCCTGGAGAATCTGGATATATCTTATCAGAAATAAACTTCAAGTTCTAATTGTTGTTTTCTACAAGTTGTTTCTGTTAGCAGACACTCATCTAAGTGCCAGAAACAACAGGAATTCTGAGTTGAACTGAAGAATTTGCATCTAATATAGAGATGATGGGGGCAGGGTGGGCTATGAAATGAGATTTTTAGAATCAGTAAAAAAGAAATGCTATTTTTTTTCCTTCTCGAATCCCTGGTCCCTGTAAACTTGGAGATAGTGGGTCTGATAAAACTCACACAATTTACAGTAGGAATCATAATTGAAATTTGCTACATACAAGGATAACTAAAACTCAATCATTTCACACTTTCATACATGCCTGAGGATACTTATGGGTAAATAGATTTCTTAGAAGCAGTCACTGACTACGGTTAAATTACATCTTACCAAGTAAATTCATTGGCTTTTTAATTGCTCTGCTGATACCCACATGCTGTCACCACTATCTCATAATGAAATGATATTGATTCAATCTAATGTTGACGTACCAAAAAGAAAAAAGTGGAGAGTGTGTTTTATGCTATTTTGGCATATGTTTCTCAAGAGCCCATATTTTTTAAGTTCAGATAGATGCACATATATTATATATATAATTTCTAAAAGTCCTTCTCTGCTGTAAATTTATACCATCTGATAGCTACCTTAAATGGTTTGCTTTGTATACAAACATTTGAAAAAGATTTCCATGATCAAATCCCTCGATAGAGACTTCACAAAAACATGAGGCCTCTGCAGAAGCTAGAAATCTTTAACAGAGAGAAGTATTCACATGTGAAAGAAAACCATATTAGAAAGATAAATTATGGGAAAAGGAAACTGTCCTCACTGGATATGGAGGTAATTTCAAATTTAACAGAAATTTAGACATCATTGAAATGGTTAGTTTTTTTTTCTTATTTGAAATTGGATAGGAAAGGGGGGAAAACAAGATGAGGGTGGAGGTGGGGGGAGGGAAATGGGGACCAAGACATGAGAAAGGGTATCAATGTATGTGAAGTAATGCACCTTCCATCTGGCGAATGTAATGTAACCCTTCTATTAATTACAATAAAAATATATGGAAAAAATAACTAGTCGTTTTATTTTAATTTTATGACATTAAAAATGAAGTGTTATTTTCCTTTGGGAAGTCATCCCATAACTACTGTTCCCTGGCTTGCCAGGATCCTGTGAAATAGATTGTGCTCATCTTTGCTGAGAATTTCATTGCCTTTTAGACAGCCTTTCGGTAGGGGGCTGTCCAGGCTCTACTGGAGAAACAAATAAGGATTCGGGGACAACTAATTACATCATTAAAGCCAAAATCTTTAGGTAATTCATGTCAACGAGAGCAGTGGGTATCAATTACTCAGAGGGATTTCTCAGGTCTTCATTTCAATAGAGACACTGTTCTGTTATCAGCCTCAATTAACATCAGTACCATATCCATTCACTGCAATTTTTTACATATCTTCCCAGATGTTATATATCACTCCAAGCATTCAGGTTTCAGTTTCAGAAAAGCCAAATTCTTGAATGCTTACCATCGGATTTCACATAACTGAGCAATAAACATTTTTATGTTCATGAGTCATGTGTGTATTACCTGGATCTTATACATAATGAAACAGAATCTCCTAGAGAAAAAAAATAAGTAGACCCAGGACCATACCTAGAATGGTCATCAGCAAGAGAGGTTCTCTTGATTGAATAAATGTCCTTTCACAATCTGGACCCAAGCTCAAAACTCAGCAAACCCTTTAAGAAACCTCTCAGGATTTTCCATACAATTCTTATTTATCTCCACCATTATGGTTTAGCCTGTGCTAGTCCCCCAGCTTATTCAAGTAGAGGAAAGCTGTATTAGTGCCTTTATTTGTACTTCTATAAGTCTCCCTTTTATCATACTTTTATCTGCTGGAACATGTTACTGTGAAGTCTCTTTCTTTCACTTTACCACAAACACTTGAAAAGATACCAAGTTAAGATAAACTCCGAAGGAACATTTGGAGAGAAAGCCTAGGATAGAAAAAGTAAAGACTGGAGAATATAATTCTTTCAGAAATAATGAGAAATAATAATTAGTGTCCTTATATTTATATAATGCAGAACGTGAGATATCAGCAGAATCCCTGGCTTGCTGTACAGACTGTGTGTGTGTGTGTGTGTGTGTGTGTGTGTGTGTGTGCTGAGGCTCAACTCAGGGCCTCACTTTTTTGCTTAGCTTTTTCTGCTCAAAGCTAGCATTCTACTACTTAAGCCACACTCCACTTCCAACTTTTTGCTGGTTAAGTGAAGACAACAGTCTCATGGATTTGTCTGCGTGGCTTGGCTTCAAACCTGAATTATCAAATCTTAGCCTCCTGAGTAGCTTGGATTACAGACATGAGTCACCAGTGCCAAACTGTAGTAGAGATGCTGCAAAATTTCTGAGAAAATCACAATTACAATGTTCTCTGACCAAGTAAATCTTCCATACACAGACACTGTAAAGTGGAAAGTGGCTGCAAGGAATCTATGCCCAGTTGAAAAAAACTCTATCTAAATAATTCATGGAAACAGCATGTAGACTGTAAAATGAGGAAATCCTTAAAGGGGTTAACATAGACCCCAGTGCTGTCTGTAAGAGATAATAACCTGCCATATCAGATGAAATAAAACTTTTCTCCTTCCTCAATTATTGGGATAGCAAAAGCATCCCTCTCCTCTAAGTTCTGCTCTAAAGCTTTATCCAAGCTATATTTCCCTACATTCCTATGGAATTTATTTAAAGAGGTGTTATCAGAGAGAAAAATGTAATTCACTAATTGCATTCTTGTGATTTTATTGCATTATGAATTATATGTGTGCATTACTTAGATGACTATTTTCCATGGCACTAATAAATGTAGACTAAATCAGAAGGCACTTCAAATATAGGTAAATTTCCCTGTAAAAGAAATTAAAGAGTATCTATCATGAATTCATTCAAAATAAATTACATGTAATGTTATTTGTCTGCTACTTAGAAATAAGGAATGTGTGTAATTATGCAAGACACTCCCAGAACTAAATTATGATTCTCTGAACTTAAATTTCATTGATGTCAATTTAAAAAATGGATTGCAAACTATATTAGGATTACATGAAAAGTTTGGATACTGTTATAATTACTTCCTCTCTATATTTGTGGTCCAATATCCATTCATTACTTTCTCTTTTCTTCACACTTTCTCTCAGTAAGACAACTCCTAAAATCCTGAGTGGTGTGTGAACTATTACATAATTGTTCTTTTATGGCCTGTCGAGACACTACCATCCAGAACATTCCTTTGTGAAGTAATTTAGGTTACCTTGGATATGAAAAGGAGCCCAAAGCACATTCCACTGTTTAGCCAAGACCAAACAAAGAAATGCAATGAGTAGTTCTAATCCTGGGACAGTCTCTACAGCAAATTGAACCTCAGAGATCCTTTATGAGATGTTGGAGATCCCATGTCAGCTAGACAGAGTGGGCTAAGTTGAGACAAAACTATCAGAAAAATAACAATTGAATGTTCTTTAGGAAATGCTACATATGATGTTTCTGATATGACATCTAATATCTCACTGGTGTTTCAAGAGTCTTTCCAATCTCAACACTTAGTAGCTTCATACCAAAATAATCTTGTCATTTTCATCATCATGTCATTGCTGATCATGATATATTTTCTCTAATAAATACTTTTCAGAAATGACTAAGCACTGTCTAAGTGAAGAGTAACTGGCCAGATTTCTTGACAAGGCATACACAGACCATATCTTAGAAGAAATCATTTAAATAAGATGAAATCATAGTTATGGTCTTCAAAAATATATGGCTTTATTAACAAATAACAGCCTGCACTAGTTAAGAATCCTTCTCAATTACATAATATACTGACTTTAAAATACTGAATATACTTTTATATAGAATTTTTAAGTTCAAAAAAAGGAAAATCTAAATCATCTAAATCATGGGAAATGTCTGTCTCCAGCTTTTCATGACATAAACATAAAATAATAAATTCAAACAATTTAAATAAGTACAGTAATTAAAATAAATCTAGCCTGGAATTTAAAAATCACATTTCAGTCACTCAATGAACAATTTTTTTCTGGTTACCACATTTGAAAGCATTGAATTCAGAAACATAGGATGATATAATAAATAAGCACCACCATGCTAGAGTTTAGCATGGAAAAATTTACAGATTCATTATATCTTAAGTTGCTAACTCACCTTGTTCAACTATTTTAAAAAGTTAAATTGAGAAATTCAATCTAACTCAAAATGACTTGGATGATTCAAATGCATTAGTTACTTACTCTTTTTATTCCTGTGATCATGAACTTACACACATTGGTTTTCTATGCTTGATACCCTTTTCTTTTTTCTAAGTCAGATCTTCAAGGGAAGCTCAGACAACAAAATGTGGTAAAAATCAATCAAATTAGCAAGTCACTGTGACATCTAAAAAAAAAACTGATGCAGAACTCATAAAGCTACATTGGGGATTTCAAGTCATTTTCTGTGATGAAGAGCTTAAAGTCTAGTTCCAAATAGAAAAGTAGCTTTTCACATACACACCTGGCCACCGCTTTCCTTTGCCCCTCCTGAGACATCACAAAGATGACATCACTGTGGGAAGCTGTGAGGGTTGTGGCAGCAAACCACACAGGATCTGTCCAGAAGACCCTTGAAGGATTATACATAAGACCTGGAATGAAATCTCTGTGCAAAAACTGTATCTTTATCTCAGTGAGGTTCAGTGGACTCTGGGAGAATTTTTGCCTCAATAATATATCAATCACAGGATTTGCCAGTTAAAAAGAAATGGAAGAAAAGTAAGGTACCTGTGGCTCAGGCCTATAGATCCTAGCTACTCAAGAGGCTGAGCTGTGAGGATCTCAGTTCAATGCCATCCTGGATAGAAAAATCATACAGACTCTTATCTCTCAATAGCATCAAAAAGCCAGAAGTGGAGATGGGTCTCAAGTGGTTGAATTTTCAAGCTTGAGGAAAAACAGCAGAGCAAGAGTACAAGGACCAATTTCTGAACAGAAAGGAAGAGAAAAAGGAAGGAAAGAAGGAAGGAAGGGGAGAAAAATTATATAACAATGGCTTAGTAATTTAAAATGGAAGAGAACTGATCACATGTAACTTGCTTTATAAGCAGCGAGAAAGCACACAAAGTCTTAACAATATGAAAGCAACCCGCTTTGTTTAAAAAGGAACCAAAAAAGGGGCCAGGAGTTTGGCCTAGTGGTAGAGGGCTTGATTAGCATGCATGAAGACCTGGGTTCAATACCTTGGTACCATATACAGAGAAAAGCCAGAAGTGGTGCTGTGGCTCAAGTGGTAGAGCTCGAGCCTTGAGGAAAGCCCAAGGACAGTGCTCAAGCCCTGAGTTCAGTCCCCAGGACTGGCAAAAAAAGAAAAAGAAAAGAAAGGAAAAAGGAACCAAATGGCAAATAAGGTTATGGGAATGTACTCAAAAGCATATGTCCACAAGGTAATAGGGATGAAAGCAATGTCATATACAAATCACAGTGGCCAAATTTTAGCTCATATACATGCCCATTTATGCTGGAAACCAGTCAGAGCTTTCACCTGCCGTTGATGGGGCTACAAAATAGCTACTGTTACTTCAGAAGACAGTTTGGCAATTTTTATTTGACAGTTACAAAATCCTCCACACAGATATGTATAGCACCTACACAGCAAAACTTGTAGGCCGCCTGGCTATTTTCCAATAGGTGAATGAATAAGCAAACTGGGACATCCAGTACTAAAAAACACATGACCTATCAAAGCATGTGGAGGAAACATGAATGCATCACACTAACTGAAAGAAAATAATTTAGAAATCTGCAATACTACATGCTGTCAGTTTTGTGACATTCCACAAAAGACAAATCTAGAGAAGCAAGAAAACATCAGAATTGAAAAGACTTCTAGGAGGGGTAAATAAGAAACAAACAAAACCTATAGACTCCCTGGCAGCAAAAAAATTAATGATGAATCTGAACCTGTAATGATCGATTCATGACCATAGACTCAACAAATGAAACCACCCTCCTTAGAGAGCAAAAGTCAGATTACACGAAAACTAAAACTCCTGTTTAAATAAAACAAACACCAGTATCAATACAAGAATAAACAAATATAAAAAGAACCATTTAACCAAAGAATATGCAAATATTCACCAAGAAGAGGAAAACCATATTGTCCTCAAGGTCACTTAGGTGTCAGATGCCACCCTTCTCTTCTATATACAAACAGTTGGCAGAACACCAGAGATCCTAACCTTCCTCAACAAAAGTGAGCCAACGGCTACATTGAAACAAAGCAAAACAAAGAAGCCTTGTGCTTCACCGAGAGAGGTTCAGAGCATGATAAAGGAAGATTAATTTCCATATTTTGTTAGTGTATCTAGAACAAGCTCTGAGTGCCCAAAAGTGGATTTCCCTCTGGAAACTTGGCATTCTCTCCATCACTCAGGATGCTCATGCCACCTCGAAGACTTCAATGGCTCCCAATTTGCTTTTGCTCATAGGCACATTAACCCCCCACTGTCACCACCACCAACAACAGAGCTTTGGCTTTCAGTCTAGCTACTCTCAGTAGTCAGAGCCCTGGGTTGCTTGTTCCCTTCTTCACCTGATTTTTTTTTTCTGTATTTCCAACCCTTTGACTTCCCCTTACCTACGCCTTGTGCCTTCTGCCCGCCACAACTTTGCCCACTTTTATCTCCTAAATCCACATTCCACCTTTCCTTTGTAGTCCACATCAAGGACCATGTGTCCCACAGGCCTTCCCTAATGATTCCAATCTAGGACGTCATCCCCCCTTCTCTGAACTGAAATCAGTACTCTCAACTGGAGTTATACCAGTAATTGTTACACTGCTTCATAATTCCTAGCTTTGTCTTGTCTTCTATTATTGTAGTTTCTCGGGTGTAGGGATAGGACATGGACTCTTTTGCACATGCCACTCTACACAGGAATATACCCGAGGCCATTTATTAAATATTTATTGGTTGTTGAAGTGACTCTTGCCCTCCCTGTATTACAGTTTCCAACTCAATCCCAATTTCCACTCGATAAACCTGTCCTAATTAGAGCAATGAAGTTTAGAATCAGATTGCTCATTTTCTATCTATGTAAACATAGTGAAATGTAAATTTAAAGAGTAGATTGCAGCCTTGTATACTTTCATATGTCAGTTAAATTGATGTCTATAATGCCTATGCATACCTATGTGATCTGAGGGGTTAATGCACAATGATAGTTGTTTATACCTCATTAATTGCTGTAGTGCATCCCTTTATCCAAATTGGTAGCAACGTGCTTAGTCAATTGAAACATATTGCTTTGATATAAAGGCTACCATCCAGTCTTTTATTCATATATTTTTATTGTAATTAATAGAAGGGTTACATTATATTCACTAGATAGAAGGTGCATTACTTCACAAACATTGATACCCTTTCTCATGTCTTGGACCCCAGTTCCCTCCCCCCACCCCCACTCTTCATCTTGTTTTTCCTCCTTCCTTATCCTATTTCAAATGTCTATTCTATTCAGAAATGCAAGTCCTTATGCACAGGTTAGAACAAGAAAAAGAAATCCAGTCCACTAACATACATAAGAGACTTTGTAATAAAATATGAGTTAGAAGAGCATGCCGTTTGGAATCAAAATTTATGATTACCTTTGTAATAGATGTAACTGTGATTTTAGATTGAGGGTCATATCCACACTCTCAAATACGTTTCACTTTTTCTTAAAAAGGAAAAATACTGGCAAAAAATGAGAAAGAAGAGGGAATTAATATAACCAGACTTTTGTTCATCAGGTTGAAGTCACACAGCAGCAAACTAGAATTTTAACCTGTAAAGGAAGTCCATGACATTCAATAGTAAAACTTAATTATAAGTCAGAACAGTGGTCTGTGATTACAGAATTTGGGAGGCTGAGGCAGGAGGATTATGAGTGTGAGACCAGTTTAGGTTGCACTAGAATTCCAGGTCAGAGTGAGGTACATAATGTGAGACTGTATTAAAAAGAAAAACAAAGTTTGAATGATTATTACAGCAAAAGTACTGGTCCAGAAGGTGGGGTGGGTTTTATCCAATCATATAATAGACATAAGAATCTAACTTCTGGTAGATAGATTAATCTGCATATCACATAACCACAGTTTGGTTCTGTAAAGAAAAAACTCAGGGCCAATGTGAACATGGCTCAGCCAATCTGAACAGTTAATAGTTAATTGCTATTAAATTAATCTGATAGAATTCCTGATACTGATTGTTCAATATCACAAAACTAAATTACTCTGATCATCAAGCTGGTCAGATAATTATCATGTTGCAGAATTACTGACCTTTGTATTATCTATAGAAAAAAATCAACTTTTCCTTATAAATTCACACCTCTTAGTGACAATCTATATGATGACAGGTTTTTATAATAATAATAATAACACATTTAGCTAAGCATTGATGGCTCACTCCTGTAATCAGCTACTGAGGAGTCTAAGATTTGAGTGCTGTCCAATTAACCATCAACATATCAGAAGTAAAGCTGTGGCTACAGTGGCAGAGCACAAAACGTTGAGCACAAAATCTCCAGGACAGTACCCAAGCCCCAAGTTCAAGCCCAGGACAAGCAAGCGAGAGAGAGAGAGAGAGAGAGAGATGAGAGAGAGAGAGAAGAGAGGAGAGGATGAGAGAGAGAGAGAGAGGGAGAGGAGAGGGAGAGGGAGAGGGAGAGGGAGAGGGAGAGGAGAGGGAGAGGGAGAGGGAGAGGGAGAGGGAGAGGGAGAGGGAGAGGGAGAGGGAGAGGGAGAGGGAGAGGGAGAGGGAGAGGGAGAGGGAGAGGGAGAGGGAGAGGGAGAGTGAGAGAGAGAGAGAGGAGAGGGAGAGGGAGAGGGAGAGGGAGAGGGAGAGGGGAGGAGGGAGAGAGAGGAGAGGAGAGGGAGAGGGAGAGAGAGAGAGAGAGGAGAGAGAGAGAGAGAGAGAGAGAGAGAGAGAGAGAGAGAGAGAGAGAGAGAGGTGAGAGAGAGAGAGGAGAGGAGGAGAGAGGAGAGAGAGGAGAGAGGAGTAGAGAGGAGAGAGGAGAGAGAGAGAGAGGAGAGAGAGAGAGAGAGAGGAGAGAGAGAGAGGAGAGAGAGAGAGAGGAGAGAGAGAGAGAGAGATGAGAGAGAGAGAGAGAGAGAGAGAGAGAGAGAGAGAGAGAGAGAGAGAGAGAGAGAGAGAGAGGAAGGGGGAGAAAGGGAGGGGGAGAAAGGGAGGGGGAGAAAGGGAGGGGGAGAAAGGGAGGGGGAAGAGGAAGGAGAAAGAGGATGGGAGGAAGGAAGGAAGGAAGGAAGGAAGGAAGGAAGGAAGGAAGGAAGGAAGGAAGGAAATGTATTTCATTTCTGATTAGACAAGCTGATGTAACAAGTACATAATCAGACCCATAAACAATAGTTCCAAGAAATACTGAAAGAATTAGGAAGATTCAAATAGGACTTGTAAACACATAAAGTCAGAGAAGAAATCAGAGGACATATCACAGTGAGTTCTCCCCAAACTGTAAGAATATTTTAGCAAGGGTATTTTAATGCCCTCTAAAGAGATGAGAATAATTGCCTAGAAAGATTAGAGGTAGGCCAAACTGCAACAGTGAAAGGCCAAACAAAGTTTGAATTGAAGCTGGTGTTTGGTTCAAAACTATAATCCTAGCTACTTGGGAGGTAGAGCTTGAGAATTAAATTTAAAGGCCAGTCTGAATAGAGAGGTTCATGAGACACTATCTCAACCAATAGCTGGCTGCAATAGGGTACACTTTGTATATGAGCTCTGGCAGAGGCACAAGGACTGGGCTCAGTGACATCATCCAAACAAACACAATGAAACACAAGTAGGAGTGAAGAAACACAGGCTAGCTGAGGCATAAAGTGAGACCTACCTTGCAAATAAACAATAAAAAAAAAGAGTTAGAGGAGTGGCTCAAATGGTAAACTCATGGGCTTACAACCCAACCCCCTGAGTTCAAACCCTAATACCACAAAAAAAAAAATGAATTGAGGAAGCGTCTGAATCAGAATACATTCTACATTCTAAATTCTTTCATCCTTTATACACTGATATTTGTAAGCAAAGATGTGAAGTGGTTTTAGATTTCTAACCTGGGAGACAACCCAACAAACATGCAGACAGCCAGAAAACTGAGCATAACCTGGACCAAAGGAGAAGCTGGCTTCTCTTGCTGACAGCTCTCCTATCTGATGCTTCTCCTGAAGCCCCCGCACCCAGTGTTATGAAACAGGCTATCACATGCCTTTGCTCATGGTTTACATTTTTTCCAGGAGCATCAATAATAAAAGTCATAGAGAGAAAAAATAATGTTGGTAAAGAATATTTTTGAGTAGTGTGGAAGGTTCAGTATATAGTTAGTAAACCGGAAAGGAAGGAAGAAGGGAAGGAAAAGAAGGAAGGAAGGAAAAAAAGAAAAACATTGTGACATATCATAAGAAGACATCAGAGTCGAGGCCTGATATAATTCATGCCATTTGGAGTAAGTCAATAAATAAAAACGCAATGGCATTTTAACCACATATGCTAACTAGGTCATCTAATAATGATGACATGATTCCAGTTATGCTAGAGTGTCATCAACTCATTATGATTCAAGTTCTGGTCGATGACTTTGATATAACTTAGAAAGAATATA